>NW_021825239.1:0-7500 GCF_006345805.1 Octopus sinensis | reverse complement strand
TCTCCTGCTTTAAATTTTGTAAACCACCTTCGAACAGTTGACTCGCCTACACCTTCATCACCATAAACTTCACAAATGGTTTTGTAAATCATTGCTGCATTTTCTCCTTTTTTTAAAAAGAGAAATGGATTACCACGCGAATATGAAATTATTGGTTAACCTCTTAAAATGCCAATAAAGGGTAAACAGAATGAAAGATAAATCTATTTTTAGTCAGGTACGAAGAAGAGATGCACTACCACTTCAAGCAACGCCAAAGTTTTAACTGTGTTACGTTTCAGGTGTGTTCAATGAAGCGTTAAAAGATTTGGCTTAAAAACGCTCAGAAACTTCCGGTCAACATAATATTATCTGTACTTAATGCAAGGAGATGGCAGAATCGTTAGCGCGCCTGGCTGAATCGACTTTACCTTTCATCGTTTCGGGATCGATAAAATGAGTACCAGTGATCACTGGGATCGATGCAGAAGACTTACCCTTCCACCTAACTTGCTGGCCTTCTGCCAAATTTTGAGATTTATATTATCAGTAATTAGAAGACGGTGAGCTGGAAGAAACGTTAGAACGCTGAGTAAAATGTTTAGCGGTATTTCGTCTGCCGTTCCGTTCTGAGTTAAAATTCAACCTTTGCCATTCAACCTTTCAGGGTCAATAAATTAAGTACCAGTTACGCACTGGAGTCGATATAATCGACTTGATCCGTTTCTCTGTCCTTGTTTGTCCTCACTGTGTTTAGCCCCTTGTGGGTAGTAGTTTTATGTTCTGAGTTCAAATTCCGACAAGGTCGACTTTGTATTTCATCCTTTCGGAGTCGATAAAATAAGTACCGGTTAAACACTGGAGGCGATGTAGTAGACTAGTCCCCTTATCCCGCCCTCTCCCACTCATGTTGCTGGCCTTGTGTCAAAATTTGAAACCGATATTATCAGTACTTAGTAATATTTCTCTGCGCCAGTCACCCAATCTCTTTCATAAACCCTGACCCCACCATCGTTTTCTCTGTCACCGTTTCCCCATCTCTTTTATCATCCTTGTCCCCTTTCTTCACCTCCGCCACCTCGTGCTTTCCCCTATTTAAGTTCTATCTTTTTCTTTTCTCGACCTATTAATCCTATCAACACTGATTTCCCTATAACACCTTCTTCGACAAGTCTCGTCACTCCAGTTTCTCCTTGCACAACCCGTTACCCTTACCACTGACACCTCTCTCTAATCGCTTTTCCTTCTTTCTCCTTCTTTTCCTACCACACCCTTCGCAACCCTCCCCTTTACGCCATCTACATGAAAAATTGGATATTCTATTTCCGGGAACTGTATACAACTTCCGTAAACTAATTAATTAATCGATATTTGAAACATATCTCATCTTGTCTACCTCAAAATTTAAATACCTAAAATAGCATTTATCTATCTATCTATCTATCTATCTATCTATCTATCTATCTATCTATCTATCTATCTATCTATCTATCTATCTATCTATCTATCTATCTGTCTGTCTGTCTGTCTGTCTGTCTGTCTATCTCTCTCTCTCTCTCTCTCTCTCTCTCTCTCTATCTATCTATTTGTGTGTCTGGCTGTGTGTCTATGTATATGTGTGTATATGTATGTACGTGTATATATGTATGTATGTGTGTATGTATGTATCTATCTATCTACCTATGTTTTTTCTCTCTACGTATCCCGCGGTGTATATATGCGTGTCTGTGTGTCTGTATGTATGTACGTGTGTGTTCGTGCGTGTATGAGTGTGGGTGTGTCTATAACTCATTTCCTGGAATGTCCAATATATACATAATTTTCTCATTAAATATGTCATATTTTCTATTTCCTACAGATTTTAGATGTTCAATATTCAGTTATATTTAATTAAGGTGTGTGGTACAATATAGCTTTCAATTCGTGAGTGTATATACGCATATGAACATATGTGTTCCTGTGTGTATATATATATATATATATATATATTATATATTTATTTATTTATATTCAGAGGTAGACGAACAAAAATAGACAGAAGATAGAATGATAAACATAAAAATATGTCTTTCCAAACTTCGAGACAAGCCCTGGCATTTGATTTACTTAATGAATAAAATACATACCTAATTGTACATGTATGTACACATACATGTATATTTATTACCAGCTAAATAATCTCACTAGGTGGCGTTGCTGAATTCACCATTGAACCAAGCAGCTATTCTGGGCTGATAAAGAGCAATAACAAGGAAACCCGTCCATAGATGTTGTTTTGTGCTGGATGGGAGCGCTAGACTTCCTGTTCCAAAATATAAGGACACAGATATTGTGTCGTATAGCCAGCTGGAAACGTTGTTCCTTGGGGCTACACAACAGTAACAATCGTCTCTTCCAGGACAGCCACATTATGTTGGCAAATAACCTTTACTTTACAGAACTGTTACTGAATATATGTCTTTGATAGATTTAGAAATAATAATGTTTCTATTTATTAGATCAATAGTTGTGTGTCACTTTGAAGACTATATGTTTTCGAACGATGAATTGAGCAACGCCACCTAGCCAAGCAACTACTCTATGTTGATAAAGATATTGTTTAGGCGGCGAGCTGGCAGAATCGCTAGCACGCCGGGTGAAACGCTAAGCAGTATTTCGTCTGTCGCTACGTTCTGAGTTCAAATTCCGCCGAGGTTGACTTTGCCTTTCATCCTTTCGGGGTCGATTAAATAAGTACCAGTTACGCACTGGGGTCAATGTAATCGACTTAATCTGTTTGTCTGTCCTTGTTTGTCCCCTCTGTGTATAGCCCCTTCTGGGCAGTAAAGAAATATATATTGTTTATAGATGTGGTTTTATATATATATTGTTTTATTTGGGGATGGTCATGTTGCCAGTTTAGCCAATAAAAGCACACGCACTATATATTTAGTGTTCACCTGCTTCAGCTCTATTTTATATAAATCGTATTTCAGCCAGAGTCTCTTTCATCACACTCCTGTGATCTCATCAGTGGTCCTTTGCTTTCTTCTTTCTTTTTTGGCGTCTTTCCTTCCTAACCATGTGCCATTTTAATTCCCAATTGTATGTATATTTATTTGCGCATGCGTGTATCCCTCTGTGTGTCTATGTTTAATAAGTGTGTGTGGTAATGTGTATGATACCGGCATTATCAGAATCCCCTTTTTATTCACGTTCGTTTAATTTAATTTAATTTATTTCATCCATTTGTTTTTTATCTACTAACAAAAAAAAAAAACCAATGAATAAAATAAATTAAATTAAATTAAATTAAAGAAACGTGAATAAACAGGGGTACCATACACATTCTGCCCCCGCCACACTTACTAAACATAGACACAAACACAGGGATGTACTCATGCAACAGGAATACGAAATGGCAGATCATTAGTAAAGAGACACACACAAAAAAGAAAGAAGAAAGCAAAGGACCACTGATGAGGACACAGACGTGTGGCGAAAGAAATCTGGCCGAAATACAATTAATTTAAAATAAAAATAAAGCTGAAGCAAGTGAACACCAAATATATAGTGCGTGTGTTTCATTGGCTAAACTGGCAACATGACCAAACCTGAATACAACAATATTTGTTTCAACACACGACTTGACACCAAGGATCTTGCAAAACGAATATATATATATATATATATATATATATATACATACATACATACATACATACATATATACATACATCGTGTGTATGTGTGTGTGATTGTGTGTGCGTCTGCGTTTAACTATGTCTAAGCACGCATGCGCGTGTGCACATAAAAGAGCTGAAACGGTTATCTCAAAAACAGGCAAACTATGAGAGCACAACATTTAATGAGATTTCGTATTATTGAATTTGTTGTTGTTGTTGTTGCTGTTGTTGTAGCTGCTATTATTTATCGCTTCTCTTATAACTATTGTTGATGTGAAATTGGTTCGCGTTTTCCCGTTGCCTTAAAAAACATTGCTTTATTTTTAATATTTATATTGGTCTTTTTTTTTGGTTATGTTTCGATTCTCATATTTTAGTTTTGTTTTTGCATGTGTTGTGTTTAAGTGGTATCGTGTGTTAAATATAATATCGATATAATTGAAATATCGATATCCTATTAAGTGATAAATGCTGGTTATCATAGTGCCACTGAGAAATTGTGGTCTACACATTTGCAAGAGAACCGCATCGTAGTTTTATGTTGGCTACAGAGATGAGTAGTATAAAACAAATTCCTCATCTCTGATGTTTAAACCAAAAGCTCTATTGGCGTAGCGAACGACGTGACATTTATTATGTTTGGTTGTGAATCTATATAGGACCGTCTGTCTGTCTGTCAGTCTACCTACCTACCTACCTACCTACCTACCTATTTACCTATCTATCTATCTATCTATCTATCTATCTATCTATCTATCTATCTATCTATCTATCTATCTATCTTTCTGTCTGTGGCTAATAAAGAAACATATCTATCTATATGTCTGTCTGTCTGTCTCTCTTTCTCTCTCTCTTCTCTCTCCCCCGCTCCCCCCCTCTCTCTCTCTCTCTCTCTATATATATATATATATGTATCGTAAATATGAGGTATAAACTGACTCTTTTAGCATGTAAGGAGTCCTGTCAATGATCTCCCCTTTGTGTATAAATGTATTGTCATTTGACTGCGGACATGCTGGAGCAAATAGGTTCCAGGACTTATTCTCTGTAAGCGTAGTACTTATACCAACGGTTCCCTTCCCGAAAGGGTAAGTTACGGGGGACGTAAGCACACCAGCATCGGTTATCAAGCGATGTTGTGGGGGACAAACATAGACACACAAATACACACACACACACACACACGCGCACACATATATGTCTGCCAAATCCACTCACGGGACTTTGGTCGGCCTGAGGCAATAGTAGAAGACGCCTGGCCAAGGTGCCACACTGTGGGACTAGGGCTGCACAAATGGTTGGTAAGCAAGCTACTTTCCACACAGCCCATCCTATATATATATATAAAATATGAATTAGAGATATTTATGTATTGGTTAATGTCTATCACTGTTTGAGTTGCCTAATAGTGGTTTTATCTCTAATTCATATTTTATATATTTATACTGTGAAATTTGATTTAATCCTAAATCTAATTTTTCCCTGTAAGTTTGGAGCCATACTCCCTAATATTATTATTATTATTATTATTATTATTATTATTATTATTATTATTATTATTATTATATATATATACTAGCAGTATCGCCCGGCGTTGCTCGGGTTTGTAAGGGAAATAACTATATAAGCATTTTTAGAGATGTAAAGTATAATAGCCATCTCAATATGGCTAACCACAAAGGGGGGGGGTGTTACTGTAGCTTTTTACGTTCTGAGATTTAATAATACATTTTTAGAGAGTTACTTCCCTTATATAATAGCAAAAACATGCGTTAAAAATGGGAAAAAATGATGGTAATTTTTTTTTTAAATCGTAGACTCATCGTAGACGCGCGCTAATACCCAGAAGGGCTCGATATGAATCACGACTATAAGATACCCGGTTTTGGTTAAACTGCACCGCAAAATGTGGGAGTAGTTAGGAATCTAAATCGTAGGAGACAGACACACAACTTCACTTTTATATATAAAGATATACATATATATAAATCTGTGTGTGTGTGTGTGTTTGTGTGTGTAATATATGTATGTATATATACAGACCTGTCTTTGTCTTTCGTTTTTTTTTGTAAATTCTCACTATATTTATATATATACATATAATATGAAAGTGAAAGTCTTCGCAAATTGTTATGTAGATACAGAGATTTCAAAAAGTCTATTTATATCTTGTTAAGGACAGTCCTACTTTCTTCCACTCTTCATTAAACCTCTTAAAGTTCAACTTGCTTAGAGGTGTGTTTCAAGATATCTCACGGAAGCTAATATAAACCGCTAATATAATAAGCCTGATAGACCCAACCACACACAGAACTATACGTACGCACACACACGCGCGGGCGTGAATAAAACTAAATGTACAAACACACGCTGATAAAACGCTATCTCTTTCGCCTTTAGCAACATCCAGAATAATATGAAAAAAATAAGATTAACTTAATACATTGTATTCTTCAATAAAAATTAACTCTTGTGTTGAAATAATTGCCCGCATGACACTCGTTTACGTTATGACATAATGGTATTGTATAGGATTGGCAGTTATTTATTCATAGAATCCTCAAAGTCCTTCCTATGATGATACTCTATGAGGAACTGAATGAATTTCAAAGAATTATCCTGTGTGTGATTCTGGTTGTTTACCCGGTAATAATAATGGATTCGGTGGGAAGGCATTCGATCTGGAAAATATATTTGTGAAATGCCCTTATCTATCATAGTTTTATTATTATAACATTTCGGCTGATGTACGTATGTATGTATGTATGTATGTATGTATGTATGTATGTATGTATGTATGTATGTATGTATATATGAATGTATGTATGCATGTATGTCATTGTTCAGTTTTAATTCAAGATTTCATGCCAATAGAGAAAGAGCCGGTTTCTAACCTAGATTAAAGGTTCCTTCGTTGGAATTCTAACATCACCAACAGGGTATTTTTTCTTCTGTTTTTTTAATTATTATAAAACTTCCACTGTAGAGGAAATCGGTTTCCAACTAAGATAGAAGGTTCCCTCTTTCAGATGTAGGTCACAAACAAATTCACATTTGGAACTTGAAAACATCTTGGACATCTTTACTGTTCCACTCACAGACTGCACTTGTAATGTGCGAATTAGCTGGTCGATTTCTCTTTCTGAAAATTCCAGTTTATCCAGATTCTCTTTTAACCATTTACTAACAAAACCTAGTATTCCAACTATTATTAGTATGAATATGAATTCCTAGTCTGGATATAGAAGCTGGAGGTTTTGAAGCATTTGTCCATATATCTTCTCTTTTACTTTGGTTTTCAAAGAAATATTTATATCTGCAGGGATACTAACCTCTATGATGTTACATACCTTTTCCCCTCTGTTCCAAACAACAATATCCTGCCTTCTAGTCTTATATCTCAGAGAGGTTTGGTCCGTTATTCAGTTCGTTTCGTCATTTATCCTAGCAGCCAAAATATGGATGTAACTTTTTAACCACTACTAACGAAGTGTAGACACTATATATTGTACATACTGGCTAGCTCTGAGGAGCGCGAGGTATTACATTACCCGGGCGTTATCAAACACCTGGTTCAGGACTCAGGATTGATATACATGCATACTTGTATACATATCTGTATCTACCTATATGTCTGTCTGTATGCATGTATGTATGTCTCTATCTATCTATATGTGTGTGTACCTATATATATGCATATATATATATATATATATATATATATAATATATATATATGTATATATATATATATATATTAATATCCAAAATAAGCAACAGAATGACTCCGGTAATTTGGTACGATCGTTTCGTACTACATCATTCATTAAATGTTGTAAGTATTAAACAGTTTTAAA
>NW_021825238.1:15000-16155 GCF_006345805.1 Octopus sinensis | reverse complement strand
GAATCGGTTTGTTCGACTAAAAGCGGTGTTCCATCATGGCCGTAGTCAAATGACTAAAACAAGTAAAAGAGTAAAAACAAAATGAATGAACTGTAACGCAGAGCGAACTCGATACAATAATCCACGGAGTAGCAAGAATTTAAATACGATGACTTCATATATACTGAGACATGTCACGAGTCCATCAATCCCCCATGAGATAACATCGGAATGATGTTGAAATCACTCATTAAAACGCCAAGTAAAAGCCATAATCATACAAGCTAATATCCAACATAAATATTTCTTAATTGAAAATACGATATCACGTTTATTGAAGTGTGCTGTATTCATATTGCTAACGCTGATATCTTTACGCTTCAGTTCGTTTAAACGAAAATGCTAATTAACGACTAACATGAAACAGTTTTAATTAGTATTTGAAATGATCGTCTAATACGAACGTTTTATACATTAGCCTATATTTAGTATTGGGATAACCACACGGTCGATCCGATAGAATATCTAATAGCCAGCCAGCCAGATCGACTGAAAGGCTGGAAAAATAGAGATGGTGGGGCGAGATATAGAGATATAAATATAGTAGAAAGTGAAAGTAGAATGTGAAAGTAGAACGTCTAGCCTTGATAAAAAATACTGGTCTGCCGTTGGTTTTAAGTTTCTTGAAAATATTTTTCTTAGCGTTGCTTGTCAGCTATTGAATACGTCAATGTCGGTCTGTCGTTGTTGTTGTTGATGATATTGTGGTCGTGGTTGCTAGGATTGTTGATGTGTTGTTGTTTGTGTTGTTGATTTCTTTGTAGAGCAACGGCCAGCTGCGAATGATCAGACCTGTCATTTAAAGCATTCCATCCGTATATAATAAAATAATAATAATAATAATAATAATAATAATAATAATAATAATAATGATAATAATAATAATAATGGTAATTATAATAACAATAATAATAATTATCATCATCATAATCATCATCATCATCATAATCATTATTAGTATTATTATTATTATTATTATTATTATTGTTGTTGTTGTTACTACTACTACTACTACTACTACTACTACTACTAAGGCGGCGAGCTGGCAGAAACGTTAGCACGCCGGGCGAAATGCTTAGCGGTATGTCATCTGCCATTACGTTCTGACTTCAAATT
>NW_021825238.1:5000-12500 GCF_006345805.1 Octopus sinensis | reverse complement strand
ATTGAATACGAGCGAAATCTCTATATAGTATGTACTATGTCCCTCTTAATTATTGATTTTTAACATAAAGTTCTTTCAGCGCGTCAGTATATTGAAAACAGAGATATTCGCTGTGTGTAAGCATATAAGCTAATTTCTCTTGAGAAAAAGACAATTACAAACTCCATAACAATTAAGCTGTGCTGTCTAAGATAATTGGCTGGTAATAGGAATGCGGCACATGCGGACGGCAAAAGAACATACGGAAAAATAGGAAAGTTACACATACAGTGGAGACATGCTAAAAACCTCAGCAGCTATTGACCAAGTATCATCACAATTTTGTCACTTTCCAATAATATTAACCAATTTGCCGGTGTCGGGAAGATAAGCTGCTGGAGGTTTAGATGATCGGATATGTTAGAGAAGCAGAAAAGTGAGACATGTACCGAATAAGAAGAAAAGATGATGTCTGTACACCGAACAATAATTTTAAACGAGTTATCAAGGGAACGAGAAAATATATAATGAGAGAAACAAAGGAGCAAAGACAATAACGAAAGCGAAAACAGAATATACTTAAGTTTGCTTCTCAACCCAGCCACATGGTTTCGGGTTCAGTTCCACCACGTGCCAGCTTGGGCAAGTGTCGTGTAGTGTGAAGTCGGCCCCACCAAAGCCTTGTTGGTGGGTTTGGTAGATGTAAATTGAAAGGAACCCGTCGTATATATGTATACATATATATAATAGGCGCAGGAGTGTCTGTGTGGTAAGTAGCTTGCCTACCAACCACATGGTTCTGGGTTCAGTCCCACTGCGTGGTATCTTAGGCAAGTGTCTTCTGCTATAGCCTCGGGCCGACCAATGCCTTGTGAGTGGATTTGGTTGGCGGAAACTGAAAGAAGCCTGTCGAATATATGTATATATATGTATGTGTATGTATATGTTTGTGTGTCTGTGTTTGTCCCTCTAGCATTGCTTGACAACAGATGCTGGTGTGTTTACGTCCCCGTCACTTAGCGGTTCGGCAAAAGAGACCGATAGAATAAGTACTGGGCTTACAAAGAATAAGTCCCGGGGTCGATTTGCTGGACTAAAGGCGGTGCTCCAGCATGGCCGCATTCAAATGACTGAAACAAGTAAAAGAGTAAAAGAGTATATATATGTGTGTTGTGTGTGTGTGTGAGTGTGTGTGTGTGTGTGTATATGTGTATGTGTATTTATGTGTGTCTGCCTTTGTTTCTGTGTTTGATCGTTGCCACTGCTCGACAACCGGGTACTTAATGATCTCGTCCCCGTAAATTAGAGTCCAACAGAAACAAGACAAAACTTTGAAAAAAAAATGTACTGGTGACGAATCGTTCATCTAATATTTCTCTAGACATGCCCTTATAACACACATTGTGTCTCCAAGCAATATTCAGGCTCTCAACACACGATCTGCTTGCTTGGAGACACAATCGTGTTATATAAACTCTTCTAGACACGTTTCCTCACAGAAAGAAACTATAAGTGACTCTTATTTTTAAATTGTGTACGTTAAATTATAAATGTATATGCGTATATATGTGTATTTCTGGATGCTTCTCTTAGAGCCTTACGACCGATATAGATTCCGATATAGAAGGCGGCGAGCTGGCAGAAACATTAGCACGCCGGGCGAAATGCTTTGCGGTATTTCGTCTGCGTTACGTTGTGAGTTCAAATTCCGCCGAGGTCGACTTTGCCTTTCATCCTTTCGGGGTCGATAAATTAAGTACCAGTTACGCACTGGGGTCGATGTAATCGACTTAATACCTATGTCTGTCCTTGTTTGTCTCCTCTGTGTTTAGCCCCTTGTGGGTAATAAAGGAATAGATATAGATTCCTTTACGTCCTGGTAACATAGGCAAATATTGAATAAGTCAAGATTTAAGAAATAACTCCTGGGTCGCTTTGTTCGACTAAACACTTTAAGGCGGTGCCTCAGTAAGGGCGTAATCCAATGACTGAAACAAGCGAAAGATAAAAGATAACAAATAAAACAGACATTTATTTCTACATTTCCATATATACAAAACCCGTGCATCATGCATGCATATTTATATATTTTGCACCATGACCCCCAGGTGAATCCAGAAACCATCACACACTCACAGTTCAATCAATCGTTCTTTGAGTCTTTTGAAGGGAGTCCACTTTCTTCTCATTTATCATTTCACACTGACAATCGTTCCCATAATTTTCGATATCGCCCTTAATAATGGTTCATAAGTTAGGATTTAGTATCGCTCATTTCACATTCGCACATACATACATACATACATACATACATACATACATACATACATACATAAATACATACATACATATATACATACATACAAACATACATATAAACACAGACACACACACTTAATATATATAACATATAATAAACTTATCTATACATACAAACATATATATATATATATATATATAATATATATATATATGTAAGTGTAATTATATATCTATATATATTATATATATCTATACATACATATATATATATATTCCCTAATATATTTATTATTATATATATATATATATATATTACTATATGTGTATATATAGATACGCATACACACATACACACATATATATATGTTTTGTCGATGGAGTTAGTATGATATAGCCTTTTTGCATGTGAATAAATCCGATTAGGTTAAAAGGTCAAACATCTGACTCGATTTATCGCATGCAATGGCAGCATATATGATATAAATAAATATTTCCCTCTCATTCATCATCCATACGCTTTTCATCCGTAATCTTTTATCCTGCGTCCATTGATATTGATTATCATGCATATATACCACATACATATATATATATATATATATATATTATCTATATATATATATATTATATATATATGGGAACACGTTTGTGTACGTACACATATTAGATGTGTATATATATTATATATATGTATATATATATATATATATATATATATATATGTATATAATATATATATGTATATATATATATATATATTATATGTGTATATATATATATATATATATATATATATATATATATATATATATATATATTATATATATATATATATATATATATATGTATATATATGTTTGCGATTGTGTGTAAAACAAATATATATACAATATATATATATTATATATATATGTTTATGTGTTTGTGGGTATTTATATATGCTTATATGTATTTAATCATATATGCTTATGCATAAAGCACGCACATAGTATTTACATATTGTCCTCGTATTCATCATCATCATCATCATCATGAATTCAACTTCATTGCGATAATCTTCGGCTTTTCCAACGAAAGCAGCGGCACGGTTTCTTCTTCTTCTTCTTCTTCTTCTTCTTCTTCTTCTTCTTCTTCTTCTTCTTCTTCTTCTTCTTCTTCTTCTTCTTCTTCTTCTTCTTCTTCTTCTTCTTTTTCTTCTTCTTGTTCTTCTTCTTGTTCTTGTTCTTCTTGTTCTTCTTGTTCTTCTTCTTCTTCTTCACTTTTCTGCATTCAAGTTCCTCCGAGGTCGACTTTGCCTTCCATCCTTTCGGGGTCGAGAAAATAAGTACCAGTTACGCACTGGGGTCGAGGAAATCGACTTACCCCTCCCTCAAAAATTTCAGGCCTCGTGCCTATAGTATAAAGGATCATCATCATCATCATCATCACTACTACTACTAATGTTTATTATGGTGTTATTCTTACCTTGTAGAAGGCCACGATCTGTCAAACTCTTCAAAGCATTGAAAATATTTTCTTTATATTCATATTTCGAACTCCAACGCAATTGAATTTGCTTTCCGTCTCTCCTGGTGAGATAAAATAAATACCAGCCAAGTATTGCGGTGTTCGTAATCCCCAAAACCCCTTCCAACCAAAGTTCAAGTCTTGTGCCTATAGTTCTTTTTTTTTTTTACTTTTTAATCAGAGCTTCATCATTTCTGAAGGAGGAATCCGCCCCCTGAACTCCTTCTACCCCTGTCTGTCTCTGGTAAGTTGTGGCTATTCAGACTCCAGGTAATGGCTGAGATCATCTCAACCACTGGTTTTTGGTTGGAATCTTCCTCTTATCCATTGCCTTGGGGTGCATTCCATCACCCTGATTATCCGTTGTCCTTCAGCCGTGCGATGTGGCCAGCCCATCTATATTTGTTCTCCTGGATGGCTCTTATGATGTTGTGGACCCTCGTGTGTTCTCTTATCCAGGCGTTAGTTCTCTTGTTCCGGAATGTGATGTCGAGTTTCCTTCATTCCATTTCTTGTTGGGATGCAATGAGGGCGTTCATAATGGTGGTGTTGAGACCCATGTTACACTACCGTAAGCTATCACTGGATGAACTCGGATAATTTTCTATTAATTTTTATGGAAGTCTTGAAACTTTTCACGAGGTTTCGTCCTTCATAAAGGCCGCCCAAAAGTGCCTGTTGTAGGAAGGCTTATTCTTATTCGATTTGGTCGTATCCCTGGTGGAATTTATTCCAGTATTGTGTTGCTGTCTGTAACCTTAGCAATTCACATGATTGTATCAAGCCATCAACTGTTCAAAACCCTTCAGATATTCTTCCTTTTTGCAACAGGTCTACAGGACGTTCCACTTCATTTTGCTTTATCCATTTGTCTGTCTCATCACCCGCAGCCCCAAATCTACCACTCATCGAAGGTACATTTACTGATTTCGTGTTCAAAATCCTCGAAATTTCGAATCTTAAGGGGTTCTTTTTCTTTCATCATTTCATATGCTTTCTTAAAATCCTGAAATTAAATGGACATGATGAATCAGTCAGTAAGCAAATATATGTGAAATAGATTTTCCTTATCTATTATTTTAATAGCTGGCTTATAATATTCTATCTTCTCATCCTAGGCGTAGGTGTGGCTGTGTGGTAAGTAGCTTGCTAACGAACCGCATGGTTCCGGGTTCAGTCCCACTGCGTGGTGGCCAAGTGTCTTGTACTATAGCCTCGGGCCGACCAAAGCCTTGTGAGTGGATTTGGTAGGCGGAAACTGAAAGAAGCCCGTCGTATATATATATATATATGTATGTGTATGTATATGTTTGTGTGTCTGTGTTCGTCCCCCCAACATCGCTTGACAACTAATGCTGGTGTGTTTACGTCCCCGTTACTTAGCGGTTCGGCAAAAGAGACCGATAGAATAAGTACTAGGCTTACAAAGAATAAGTCCTGGCGTCGATTTGGTCGACTAAATGACTGAAACAAGTAAAAGAGTAAAAGAGTATTTGTGCTGGAAAATCCCCATAAAATCATACATATTTTCAGATCGAATACTATTTCCGACGGCGCACTACATAAATACATAGTCAACAGCGTTCGATATTTTCTATCAAGAATTGGCATTTTGCCTTTTGTCTAATCCTGTTTCAGCTCTATAATCGATAACCAGCACAGCTCCTTAATTAATCGCGTCAAACTTGTATTCAACATTGACTGCAATATTTCCCTTACACTCCTTGTATACATATAATTTATATAATCTCTTCGTGTTTTATTTCATCTGTCTTCAGCTATCTACAAATACTTATTTCACTGTCCTTTTTTCTACTAACTTCCTTGTTTGCCCATTTGGCATTTTCATTGCCTGTCTTCCATCACGCGTATTCCTCGTTTCGTTATGAATAAAGCTCTCTTTTCAATCCTGAATTCCTTTCTACATCACTTGATAAAATGCGAACGATATATAGTAAAGCTTCCACCTGCTTCTCCCTTTTCCCGATAATGCTTCATACCATCCATGAATAGGAGATGAATTATTTGACCATAACTTTTCCAAATCGCAATATATTTTGGCGTTCCAAAATAATAATAATAATATAAAAGATGGGCTACAGCAAATATTCTGCTCAATACCACAGATTTGCTTGTCAGTTGTTTGACCTTAACCAGTTGAGTATGTCCCTTAGTGGCTGACGATATGTGCATCTCTGATCACGAGCAGAAATAGTGGGGGAGCATCGTAGTCATGTGTTGAGAGGGATTCTTTGGGGTTTGAATAATTCACCTCTGGAAACATGGGTGGTTCGTTCAACATCCTTAAACAACCCTTATTCAGGGACCTTTTGAGCGGGATGAGTTACTCGACCAGAAGAAAATTCTAACTGGGCCCCACCTGCAAGGTCATGTGCTGTTTATCTTGATATGAGATCACCATATCGCGCACATATGGTTGTGATGCATGTGCATGGTGTACCCTTATCAGACGGGTAGTCATGATGGGTATACTGGGCTTCGTATATTTTACCCCAGTGTCATTTTGATGGCATGAACTGCTCTCTCACTCAATAATATAATAATAATAATAATATAATAATAATAATAATAATAATAATAATAAAATAATAATAATGATGATGAATAATAATATAATAATAATAATAATAATAATAATAATAATAATAATAATAATAATATAAAATACGTTAAGATGTAAGAAGGGAAATTCAGAGCTCCGAAATCTATCCACAAACATCGAAAAACAAGGACATCCTATGGAGCCAAAGTTTTACTAACAAAGAATTGGACTGTATCCGAGTAGTAAGTAATACGAATTGAAATTTATTACTATTTTCGAAACGAAATGATGTATTTGACTCGATATCATCTCCGCCTCTAACGCAACACATGTAAACATGCGTGGAACATCACGATCATCTCCGACCCCAAACCACCATGTACAAAGGAACTACGAAGAAATTAAATGCCACCGATACTATTCAACCCAAGAATAACAATCGAGAGCGGTACGTACATTAAACTTACAACAAAAAATGTACGAAAACTACGCGTGCGAAATAATGTGACAACAGAAATAAACGGACGGTACCCTACGAAAATGACGACCGTCAAAATAATGGGCCGACGTTGTACCTCATGTCCCGCAAATAAAACCCAAAAGACGTAAATGGACACGTGAGGAATCCATTTCTATCTTACACGCATACTTCACAGCAGTACTCTACCCAAAAAAATGAAAATACAACAACACATACATATAAAATATGGAAGGAAAATAAAGAGAATAGACTTGATACAGCAATGAACCCTAATAAATTAGCTAACGTACGAAGATACATTCTCAACACAAAAAAAATATCAGAAATAGAAATAGAACACCTAAAGAAAACATACACCAGGAAAATGTAGATAGAAGCCACACAACAATGCCAGTAATATAAACACTGAAACTGTAAAACACGAAGACAAACGCAAACATTCCCAAACAACACGATTAAACAACGAAGGGGAGCCTAAATGATTATGATAATATAAAAAAATAAAATAATCAAAGAACTGAAAACCACAGAGCTCAAAATGGACCACCGACCATACCTCCCAAGAAAGAATCAAATAAAAAAAAATAACAACAACTATTATAAACAGCATAAACCTAGCCGTCACTGACTGATAGCCACACTGAATAAAAAAAAAGTGATATCACTGAGCCTAAATAACCTAATATACGCAGCAGCCACTGCAGCCACA
>NW_021825237.1:15000-16240 GCF_006345805.1 Octopus sinensis | reverse complement strand
AGAGAGACATTTTGCATTATTCTGGGCAGCATTCAAATAACTAAAACAAAACAAAACAAAAAAATTTTTTCGAAACGATTTCAATGATTCCAATCTCTGGACTGGTACAATTTAAAAACAGAGCACGACAAAAGCTGACTCATAAGGTATTCTACTCCTCAGGAAGAATTACAACCGTGTTTCGTGGTCTGCTACCACAACAGCTCCTCCTTTATAGGATCCAGTTAGCTCAAGACATCATCAGGAGGAACCACGTCCGGTTTCGGCCCCTACTCCTCTACCGTTTTGACGTGGCAGCCCCCCCTTTCGGAGGTGTCTTCAGCTCTGTTGTTGGGTGCATGTCTTCTTCTTTCTTTCACACTATTCCAACAAGGTAATAGCTGCAAGATTTCTTGGCAGCGTCCCTAACCAAAACAGTGCCATATGATTGATCATGTGATCACAGGGAGCCGATGATTGCAAGATGGACAGTTAGTTGCGTAATATATTTTTATACAACATTATATAACTTGGCAAGTCAACTCAATCCGAATTAACCTCAGAAGTAGAAACGATGCCAAACAAACCAACGTTGAATTTCTCTCATATCTAGCAAGGAAAAGCAACCTCAGCGGTACCACCCCGTGTGCTCAAAGGTCCAGCATCTCTTCAGCTTCTCAGCAGTCTTTGTATTCTTGGCAGGAAACGCCCAAATCAGACAACTCATCAAAATTATCAGACTTGCCAAAGAGACAAGAATTAATAGCCAAAGGAGGAAAGCTTGCCAACAAACAAAGGCTGTAGTGTAGAAAAAACCGTGAAATGGAAAACACTTGTAAAGAAATTTAGATACAGAAGTTATTTGACATGCACATAGAAACTTATGGTTCTAATAGAAAAAGTCTAACAATGGTCAGCTATTCAATCTGAGTACAGTAATCCCTCAACTATCGCGGGTGTTACGTTCCAAACCCCGCCACGATAGGTGGAAATCCGCGATGTAGAAAGAGTACTGTATATTTTTTATATTTTTATGATTTGTATATATTTATTTTATTATAAATGCAAAACAACACCACACATTCACCTCCTGAGTTTCGTTTTCCATACACTATGTATGATCCTTTGTTTACTCATCTACGGTTCACTACGTATTTTCTTTTAATATACTTTAATGTTATACAGTGTTATACAGTGTTATACAGTGCAGTACTGTATTTTTATTTATTAATTTATTAATTTTTAGGCGTGAAAATCCTTA
>NW_021825237.1:7500-10000 GCF_006345805.1 Octopus sinensis | reverse complement strand
AAAAAACAATTCCTTGCACTCTATAGATATATTATTGAGTCTCACTATATTTTGTGAGGAATGGATGAAGTGAAAATGTTCTATCTAAAGTTTTCCCTTTTAAAAAACAATTTATCAGCCAACGACATCCATTAATGAATGATTATTGATACATCCGTTTTACATCAAATAGAATCTTATCCCCATGGTTTCTTTTTTTTTTTATATTATTTCTTTTCTGAAGATATATTCAGAATATGTCGGAATAATAATAATAATAATCCTTTCTACAGGAAGCACATGGCCTCAAATTTGGGAGAAGGGATTAAGTCCAATTACATCGACTCCAGTACGTAACTGGTACTTAATTTATCAACCCCGAAAGGATAAAAGGCAAAGTCGACCTCGGCGGGACTTGAACTCAGCGATGGGTGAAATACGGCTAAGCATTTCGTCCAGCGCGCTAACGATTCTGCCAGTTCGTCGCCTAATAATAATAATAATAATAATAATAATAATAATAATAATATATATAATAATAATAATAACAATAACAATAGCAATAACAATAATAATAATAATAATAATAATAATAATAATAATAATAATAATAAAATAATAATAAAATTGATAATAATAATAGAATATAGTGTTAATTGAGAAAGAAAGCAAACGATACTGGATCATGGATATAGCATGCCCAGTTGGCGATAAGGAAGAAAGAAAAGTCGATAGGTATGACAGTTAGCTTGGTAGGTTAAGCAGTTGTAGTCGATGAAAAAGGTAGTAGTAGCACCAATAATTGTCGAAGTAGCACCGATAATTATCGGAACATTAAGTAAAAATCTTGAGAAGTACATGGAACAAATAGGGGCTGCAATAAAGGTGGAGCACTTGCAGAAAACAGCACTGCTTGAAACTCGAATACTTCGGTTGGTGCTCGAAAAATAAGGGCGTTAACGTATTTCTCTGGTAGTGAACAGCTGGCACCGCAGTACATCTCCAGCGTTAGAAGCTGTGCAAATGCAATAAATAATAATAATAATAATAATAATAATAATAATAATAATAATGCAAATAGGCCAGACATCATATTGAAAAACTTCAAACAAAGAACATGCCTCTCATTGATATGACTGTCCCAATCGATATAACGTATCTGTCAAGACCTACCAAAAACTGAGCAAATATAAAGATCTTGAAATAGAAATCAGCAAAATGTGGAAGCTGAAGACTAAAACAATACCTGTTGTCATAGGTGCCCTGGGATGATAGCAAAGGGGCTGATAGCTACCTAACTCAGATACCAGGAAACCCCAAATGGCAGAAGTTCAAAAGATGTGCTCATGGGAACTGCTCATATCCTACGCAAAATACTCTCTATGTAATCTCAAGGTTAAACAAACATAATTTTCGGTTTAAAAAAAAAAAAACCTTTTTTTTTTTTTTTTTTTTAGACATTCATTAGTACAAACATCCCCACCCCCCAAATATATGGCACACTAGGCATAACAACAACATGAACTTCCAACCCTGTTGTCTCTTGAGGTCTCTGGGTGAGACTTGGAGCCACTTGTACAAATATAAAGCAAAAGTCAAACATAGAATAATAATAATAATAATAATAATGATAATAATAATAATGAACATAATAATAATAATAATAATAATAATAATAATAATGATGATAATAATAATAATAATAATAATAATACATACATACATACATACATACATACATACACACATACATACATACATACATACATACATACATACACATGCACACTGACGCACACGCATGCGCACAAACAAATAAAAAGATCGCATCTTCGGCAATGAACAGATTCAACGACTGTTGAAGAGGCTGGAAGAAGCAATGAGTTTGTTGATTAATAAGACATTATAACAGGATGACTCTCCCCAAACACATCAACAAAATAATAATAGCCCTTTCCACTATAGGCAAAAGGCTTGAAATTTTCGAGGGGGAGACTAGTCGATTACATCGACCTCAGTGTTTCACTGGTACTTACTTTATCGACTCCCGAAAAGATGAAAGGCAAAGTCGAGCTCGGCGAAATTTGAACTCACAATTTCCACAAGTTTCACTTGAAAAGGAAAGTGAAAGTAGAGAAGGAAGCTCCGCACCCCAGTAGATTCGTTGAAAGGTGGGTGCATGTGGAGAGGGTGGCCTATTCGTTTGTAAACCGGGTGAGTTGAGAAGGAGAGAAACGCCTGCTGAGGTGCTTCTGGCGGTCGGGATAACCAGAATGTGTGGGGTTCCACGGGTGTCCTTATGAGGAACTCCCCCCTTCCTTTGGGGAATTTTATTTTTTAATTGTGTTGTTGTTATTGTTATTTTATTGTTTACTCCATTTTTGTGTTAAATCCCACGTGTTCCCGTTTGTGTGTTTTTCCCTATTTTTTTGTGTTTGGCCCTTGTGGCCAATAAAGAAACGATTATTATTATTATTATTATCATCATCATTATTATTATTATTATTATATCATTATTATT
>NW_021825237.1:0-2500 GCF_006345805.1 Octopus sinensis | reverse complement strand
TCAGACTCTGCAAAAGCCATTATAACATTCTTTCTAAATGTTTTTTTTCTTTGTTTATTTTCTCTTATCTGCATAATAATTTATTTATTTATTTACTTATTTATTTCAGTCATTCTTACTTTCATTTACCATTATTACTCCATCTCTTTATTTCTTTCTTCGATTATTTAATATTTCTTTCTTTTTTGCGTTTCTTACTTTCTCTTTCACTTTTCCTTTATTCATTTCATTCATTTTATTTCTTTCCTCATTCATTTTGCTTTTTACATTCTCCGTCTCTCATTATTTTCTTTCCAATCTTTATAGTCATTCTTTCAATAGTTTTCTCGTTCACTCCTTCTATCTTTATCTTTAATAAACAATTGCAGCTTGGAAGGTGTTTATAAACCATTTAAGAAACACACAAAAAACCGTTAGATTCACTTCAACATTAAAATTTAATTTGTCAAAATATTTTCGTCGCTTTGAAATCGCGACCTCTTCACTGACAAAATTTTCCGTGCCGCTGTGTTGTTTGCTTTAAGTTCGTGAAATTTTTCGTTCTCCATTCATGGTAAACTGTTCAATAATAAAATTAATTTTAAAAATGGTTGTAAGAAAATAATCATTCAGCTATTTACAGAAATGATTGGATGGCGAAAACTGAAATGACAAAGCCTGTGGGTTGTCTAGATTATTTGTGTGAGAGATCGAGATAATTTGTAAAACGACAGTGATGAATAAATAAATATCTACTTGCAAGTTTTCATAAGAGAAATTTAAAGAATGGAGATTCATCATTTTTCTATTTCATAATAAACATAATCCTTTTAAAAGATTAAATTTATATCTTAGAAAGTGGTAGATTATGTTTTTAACGACTGTGTTGAGAAATGTGTCTGTGATTGTGTGTGTGTGCGTGAGTTTGTGTGCATGTGTGTGTATGTGTTGTTCTACAAACGTGCATACATGCATACACTCACATACATACATACACACACGTACATGCATACATATATACATGCACAACATAATTATACAAACATGCACACACACATATACACATATACACTCACACACATACACACACATACACACACATACACACAATCATACCATACATACATACATACATACATACACACATACATACATACATACATACATACATACATGCATACATACATACATACATACATACATACATACATACATACATACACACATACATACATACATACATACATACATACATACATACATACACACATACATACATACATACATACATACATACATACATACATACACACACATACATACATACATACATACATACATACATACATACATGCCTACATACATACATACATACATACATACATACATACATTCATACATACATACATACATACATACATACATACATACATACATACATACATACATACATGCAAATATACATACGTACACACGGAAGTTGAGAGCGAAAGGGAGGGGAGATGGGGGGAGTTATGTCACAGACAGATTTCTCAAAAATTATAATCATGATTTCACTCCGTCCGTCCAAAAGTTGACCTCACTTCAATGCAAGGCTTGTGTACTTTTATTTATCTATATATTTATTTATTCATTTATTTATTTATTTTACTGATACCAAGCAGTTACACCAACCAACAACGCAATATTCCATCTGGCATTGGACAACCTGTCACCGTTAGCCTAGTCCTCAAGAACCCTGTTTCCTGTCATAAGAAGAATATGGAATTTTAGTTACGAACGTAAAGAGCCACCAAAAGTATCTCTCCACGCTCTAAAAGTTTCACCAAATCAGCCGTGCAGGTCTGATACTTTTATTCTTATCGATCTACTGATCAAATGTCGTGTTAATTAGGACTATTGATTAAATTTATCACTCAACAGTGAGGGCGCGTAGCTTAGTGGTTAGGGCATTCGGCTCATGATCGTAAGGTTGTGAGTTCGATTCCCGGCGACGCGTTGTGTCCTTGAGCAAGACACTTTATTTCACGTTGCTCCAGTCCACTCAGCTGGCAAAAATGAGTTGTACTTGTATTTCAAAGGGTCAGCCTTATCACTCTCTGTGTCACGCTGATTATCCCCGAGAACTACGTTAAGGGTACACGTGTCTGTGGAATGCTCAGCCATTTGCACGTTAATTTCACGAGCAAGCTGTTCCGTTGATCGTATCAGCTGGGACCCTCGTCGTCGTAACCGGCGGAGTCTTTTTTTTTATCACTCAACAAGAAGAATGATTTTTCAGTAACGGTTTTTCACGCAGTTTCTTTTGGCGAAGCCAAGTATTTATCTCCCTCTATATAAAGCTGAAGTTGTCTGTGTGTGGCAGGTTTGGTAGCCTTCAACTAACACTATCTCCTCTCCGAGACCCTGCGGCGCAAGTTGACCAAAATGAAGAGTATGATAGAAGAAGGCTTGCTCTTCCTTCCGTAGAAGAAAAAATTCAAATCGGACCATGTTAACACCAAAAATTATTTACATAAAA
>NW_021825236.1:0-15000 GCF_006345805.1 Octopus sinensis | reverse complement strand
CCTCCCTATGGGGTCGATGATGTAAAGTACATTCGATCAACACCATCCCTCAAAATCTCTTGCATTGTACCGAATTGAATACTACTACTATTACTAATACTGATGATGATGATGATGATGATGATGATGATGATTATGATGATGATGATGATGATTATGATGATGATGATGATGATGATGATGATGATTATGATGATGATGATGATGATTATGATGATGATGATGATGATGATGATGATGATGATGATTATGATGATGATGATGATGATTATGATGATGATGATGATGATTATGATGATGATTTCATTGTTAACGACAAAGAAAGGCTTACATTCAGAAAAAGAATAATGGCCAGATAATTCTTCCTACCGTAGGTACCAAGCCTGATATTCTAGCAGAATAAGCGAGCGCTCAACTGGTATTCGTGTTTATCGATCTCCATACGATGACACGTAAACTTGATCATCTTTGTTATTATTATTATCATTATTATTGCTACTACTACTACTACTACTACTACTACTACTACTACTAATAATACTACTACTACTACTACTGCTACAACAACAACAACAACTACTACTACTATCATAGGCGCAGGAGTGGCTGTGTGGTAAGTAGCTTGCTTACCAACCACACGGTTCTGGGTTCAGTCCCACTGCGGTGCACCTTGGGCATGTGTCTTCTACTGTAGCCTCGAGCCGACCAAATCCTTGTGAGTGGATTTGGTAGACGGAAACTGAAAGAAGCCCGTCGTACATATGTATATATATATATATATGTTTGCGTGTCTGTGTTTGTCCCACCTCCAACCCAACATCACTTGACAACCGATGCTGGTGTGTTTACATCCCCGTAACTTAGCTGTTCAGCAAAATGGACCTATTGACTCAGTACTAGGCTTACAAAGAATAAATCCTGGGATCGATTTCCTCGACTAAAGGCGTTGCTCCAACATGGCCGCAGTCAAATAACTGAAACAAGTAAAAGAGTGGGTCATCTTTTGATACAGGGCCAGTAATTTCGTTTTTATCGACCCGAAATGAAAAGTAAGGTCGACCTCGTTGGAATTCTACTTCAGTATGTGAAAACGGAAGAAATGCCGCTAAGCATTTAGTCCGGCATGCTAACGGTCTTATCAGCTCATCCGCCTTAATAATATAGTTACTATTAGTAAGGCGGTGAGATGGCAGAAACGGTAGTACACCGGGCGAAATGCTTAGCGGTATTTCGCCTGTTTTTACGTTCTGAGTTCAAATTCACCCGTGGCAGACATTGCTTTCATACTTTCCGGGTCGATGCATTAAGTACCAGTTACGCACTGAGGTCGATGTAATCGACTTAATCCCTTTCTCTGTCCTTGTTTGTCCTCTCTGTGTTTAGCCCCTCGTGGGTAGTAAAGAAATAAGCATTTCATCTATCTTTACGTTCTGAGTTCAAATTCCGCCGAGGTCGACTTTACCTTCCATCCTTTCGGGTTCAATAAAATAAGCACTGGAAGTCGATGTGATTGACTTCTCGCCACCACCCCACATACTTGCTGTCCTTGTGCCAATATTTGGAATCGGTATAATTTTTATTCAGTGAACGGCGTATTGGTGAAACTGATAATGGGCATTTTGCCTGAGGTTTCTTTTCGTTCACGTGGCTGAGTTAGGGTTTGGTGGGTCGATAAAGTAATTAGAATAACAAAATAATTAACGCCATTGATTTCATCTAATTTTCTTTCCTTGTGAGAATTCTCAAATAGAATTCTTGTTTCCGTTCCACCACCGAAAACTGTGTCTTCTCATTCGATTACCTTACGTACGCTGCATACTCGACAGTAAGCACTGAATATAAATTACACTTGCCCTCAGACGTATATACATACATACATGTATATATATACATACATACACACACAAACACACACACACACACACATATATATATATATGTATGTATGTATGTATGTATGTATGTGTATGTGTATGTATGCAAAATACGTGCAACATCACTTTATAGGCGCAGGAGTGGCTGTGTGGTAAGTGGCTTTCTCACTAACCACATGGTTCCGGGTTCAGTCCCACTGCGTGGCATCTTAGGCAAGTGTCTTCAACTATAGCCTCGGGCCAACCAAAGCCTTTCGAGTGGATTTGGTAGACGGAAACTCAAAGAAGCTCGTCGTATATATGTATATACCTATGTATGTGTGTGCATATTTTTGTGTGTCTGTGTTTGTCCCCCCAACATCACTTGACAACCGATACTGGTGTGTTTACGTCCCTGTAACTTAGCGGTTCGGCAAAAGATACCGATAGAATAAGTACTAGTGCTGTACGCGTGTGTACGTGTATCAGATGTCCTTTTCAAAAGAATCAAAGGCACTCCAACCATAGCCATCGCGTTCAGTTGTGTATCTCGGAAGGCGTTGTTGAGAATGTTTACTTCATTATTGGAATACGACATGATATTGATTGAAATTTGGTTCATATATTTACCAGACCGAACCAGACTGAACTATACACACTGGGCAATCCTTCGGTATTGGTACATACGTCATTCACCCATACGACCTTTCCTCGTGACATAGATCAAAAGGCTAGGCTAGTAGAAAATAAAAAGGGTGGATAACGTTTTCTCTTCACATTGACGCGCTGGAGACCAATACCGAAGGAATACTACTCGCTCTGTCGTTTGCTCATTATCAATGATGCTGTTGTGTCATTTAACTGCTGTATTTAACAGGTCACGCCATCAAGTAACTGTTCTCGCTTCATTGCTGATGTTGCTACAACTGCATTTGTTTTTGTTTTTGTTTTTGTTGTTATTGTTGCTGTTGCACTTGTGATTGTGTTTTGGTTGCTATGGAAGTCTAAGGCTGGTTCTGATTGATCGAGACACTTCCATTTGTGCCCACCCAACCTCGTCTATTCTGCGTAGCTGCATCATGCACAAAGTCCTTCTTACAAGCTGTTATACCGCCGATTGCGCGTAGGATTTTGACTGCTATTTCGAGCAGCTCTAGCTTCCACACGGTGGCTTCCAGTTGTTGCTGCTGCTGCTGCTGTAGTTGTTGTTGTTGTTGGTGTTGGTGGTGGTGGTGGCGATGGCGGTTAGAGTGGTGGTGGTGGTGGTGGTGGTGGCGTTTATTCTGCTGTTGTTACCGTTATTCTTGTTGTTATCGTTGTTGCTATTGTTGTCGTAGTTTCTCTCATTGACAGAAGTGATAATAATGTTGTCATGACAACGATGTTCTCTCATCTCTTTTTCTATATATATATGTTGCTCTACGAAAGCTTGTGTATGCGTGTGAGTGTCTGTGTGTGTGTGTGTGTGCGTGTGTTCGTAAACGTACGTAAAAATGCGTTTGCCAACATATGTAGATATATGCAAATGACTTTATGTGCGCGAATATATGGATAAGTGTATGTAAATTTATATTTGTATGAATATGTATGAGGTTCCTTGTGGGTGGGTAATTGTAAACTTGGGTACACGTGTGCATGTATGTGTATATATACACGAGGTGGCGATGCTGGAAACTTCCTGGCTTTGGTTAAAAGGATATACAGGGGTGGGGATCACTTAATTATGATTTTATTCAACATATCCCCATCTTAGGTTCACACACTTATTGCAGCGGTCCTTCGGTTTTTCTAAGCCCTATAAAAGAACTCGGAAGTTTGGGCCTCCAGCCAGCCTTTTGTGATACCTATTTCTTTACTGCCCACAAGGGGCCAAACACAGAGGAGACAAAGAAGGACAGTCAAACGGATTAAGTTGATTATATCGACCCCAGTGCGTAACTGGTACTTAATTTAATCGACCCCGAAAGGATGAAAGGCAAAGTCGACCTCGGCGGAATTTGAACTCAGAACGTATCGGCAGACGAAATACGGCTACGCTTTTCGCCCGGCGTGCTAACGATTCTGCCAGCTCGGCGCCTTGCCTATTGTGATACCCTTAAAGCACCACCTTTACATGCATACATACATACATACATACATACATACATACATACATACATACATACATACATACATACATACGTGCATGCATACATGCATACATACATACATACATGCATACATACATATATTCATACATACATACATACATACATACATACATGCATGCATACATACATGCATGTATGTATGTATGCATGCATACATACATGCATGCATACATACATACATACATACATACATACATACGAAGGGGCACTGTAAAGTTCCTGGCTTTGGGTAAAATGAAATACAGGAGGATCCCTTATTTATGAATTTATTCAACATATTCACCCCCTCAGATTCACGCACGCATTGTAGCAGGTCTACAGTTTCTCTAAACCCTGCAAAAGAACTCTGAAGGGCGTTCGCGATGCCCTTTAAATGAGGCACTTTCCAAGACCCCCACCTCGTAGAAGATTTTGCATATGTCTATGCAGCTTTACGCATGCGTGTGAATATGCGTTTGTGTGAGTACGCATAAAACTGAGTGCTTGTGAAAGTACGTGTGTATGTCTGCGTGCGTGCGTATGGGTATACACATATGTAATTATGCGTATGTGAATATATATGTAATTATGCGTATGTGAATAGACAAGGTTGGGTGGGCACAAATGGAAGTGTCTCGATCAATCAGAATTTAGCTATGTATGTGGAAATGTATATTCAAGCTTGCATGTGGTTGTGCATGTATGTGTGTGTGTGTGTGTATTACTATATATGTATGTGTATGAAATACGTTTATGTATGTATAAGTGTGTATATATACATCTCTGTTTGTATATGAGCGTGTACGTGTATACATATATCTGCCTGAATACGCAATTATGTCTATATGTGTGTCTGTGTGTGAGTGCACATTTTCCACGCACCCACACTCATATGTGTGTGTGTATATATATATATATAAACATATATGCGCACATACGTATATATATATATGTGTATGTGTGAGTGTTTTTATGTATGTATATATTATATATATATATATATATATTATATATATATATATGTATGTATATATATATATATATAGTATATATATATATATTATATATATATATATATATATATATATGAATGCACCAGCGCATGTGAGGGGTTTTGTGCGCACACACGCGTGTTTGAATCAGCATGTGTTTCTAATCGTAAATATATATACATATATACACATATATATATACATATGTATGCCTATACGCTCGGCAAAGTCTCTATGTGGGTGTAAGTGCATATGCGTGTAGGTGAGCATCCGGGGACTTTATATGTGGTGTCACTATAAAATTGTGTTGCGGTGTTGTTATCGTCGGTGCTATTTAACCCTAGGTTAGCACTGAAGGACCGAACCTATGATCATAGGTGGCGCCTATTATTACGTAATGTGTAAAGGTGAACTTCGATATGTGTGTCACCGTATTCATGAGTGGGCGTATCTCAATATGTATGGAAACACGTACGTGTAGATACAGCTATTCGTGCATGTTTATATGCACGACCTAATGTGTATATATATATACATGTGTGTCTGTGTGACTGTGTGTCTATTTGTCTGTCTGTCTGTATGTATGTATGTCTGTCTGTCTGCGTCTGTGTGTGTATATGTATATATACAAATATTTATTTGTTTACGTTCTTGTGTACCTATGCATTTATGCGTGTGTGTGTGTCGCTGCGTGGTAAGAAGCTTGCTTCCGAACCACAGGATTCCGGGTTCAGTTCCTCAGCGTGGCACGTTCGTCTGCAGTCTTCTACTATAGCGTCGAGCCGACCAACGCCCTGCGGAGTTGATTTGGTAGACGGAAACTGAAAGAAGCCCGTCGTATATATACATATATGTGTGTGTGTGTGTGTGTGTGTGTGTGTTTGTGCTTGTCCACCTCCCACCATCGCTTGACAACCGATGCTGATGTGTTTACACCCCGTAACTTAGCGGTTCGGCAGAAGAGACGGACAGAATAAGCGCAAGGCTTACAAAGAATAAGTCCTGGAGTCGATTTGTTCGTCTATAGGCGGTGATCCAGCATGGCCGCAGTCAAACGACTGAAACAAGTAAATGAATAAATGTATAAATGAATGTCTATTTCTCTGTATACGTATACGTTACGGTATCGCGTTATCGACCAGACTAGCGGATGCTGTTATACATCACTGATTACAATGCGCTTCGAGACGCTTTAGCTTTTCCAAATGTGTCACCTGCTCGCTGGCTGCGAGAGAAGGCCAACGTTACCCCGTGATCGAAAGGTTGCTCCGTTGCAGAGGTTACCCATTTACAGCCCAGTGGACTGGAGCAATGGTGAAATGAAGTGTTTTTGATCAAAAACACAACCCACCGTCTGGTCTGAGAACCGAACCCACGATCTAGCCGTCGTGAGCGCAACACTCAATACTCCAAGCAGCACGCCTTCACACATATGTACACATACATATAAATACGTATATATGTGTGTGTATGTAGATGTTTAAGTTTGTAACTATGCAGATATGTGTATGACAGGAACGTATATGTGTGTGTGTGTGTGCGTGTGTGTATAAATAGAATACAAAAGATGGGACAAGAACGCAACAGGGGACAACACGACATCCAGACAGGTAGATGATAAAAAAGGGACAAGGAAAAAACAAGGACAGTTCATTCGGAGTTTCTTTCCTCAGTTGAGTTCCAGATCATCTTTGCAGTTTCGGCTGGTTATACTCGATCTACATGTATATATATATACATATATATATATATATATATATATACATATGTATATATGTATATATGTATGTATGTATGTATGTATGTATATATATGTGTATGTATGAATATAAATATGTATGTATATATATGTAGATGTATGTATGTAACTTACTATTAATGCATGTATGGAACTCTGTGTGTGTGTGTGTGGTGTGTGTGTGTGTGTGTGTGTGTGTGCGTGACTTGATGCGTCTTGCTATCTATGCAAGTGCGAGCAGAAATATCTCTCTGTGGATATAAACTTGTTTATGTTATGTATGTGCTTCTTCGCGCGTCTGTGTCCATGTGTGTGTGTGCGTATGTGTGAGTGTGTGTGTGTGCGTGTGTGTGTGCGTATGTGTGAGTGTGTGTGTGTGCGTGTGTGTGTTTGAGTGTTTGTGCAAAACCTGTAGCTACCGTCGTTATACTGTTTAGCCCTAGGTCTGCCCGAATTAAGAAAAACCAATCATCAAAGCCGTTCCATGTGTAACCACCCATATTGACACACACCATTTACTGCATTGCGCAATTCCTCCCCCTTAATTTGTTTGTTATTCTTTTTAGTTTTTTGGCTACAGATGACAATATGCAATTTCAGTGAGAGACGACTGCTATTTCTAACATATCGAGCTACCACGTCGAGGAGCGCCTTCGGAAGCTGCTGCAGTTTCCTGTTTACCGAGCGAGTGTGTGTGTATGTGTTGATGTGAATACATGTATGTATGTGTGTGTGTGTGAGGGGAATATCTATTCGTGTATGTACGTATGCAGCCGCACAGAAGAATATTCTTCTCTACTGCTAAATGTTTGTGTGTTTATACGTCTATGATGTAAACATTTGCGTATGTTTTGTCTATATACATTCTTTTACTCTTGTCTTCATTTACTTCTTGCAGCCGTTTGACTGCGGTCATGCTGGAGCACCACCTTTAGTCGAGCAAAGCGATCCCGGAATTTTATTCTTTGTAAGTCTAGTACTTGTTTTATCATCTCTTTTGCCGAACCGTTAAGCTTCGAGGACGTAAACACACCAGCATCGGTTATCAAACAATGGTAGAGGATGGACAAAACACACACATATATACACACTCACACACACAAATATACATACGTACACACATACATATATATAAATGTATACGACGGGCTTCTTTCAGTTTCCGTCTACCAAATCCACTCACAAGGATTTTTGGTCGGCCAGAGACTATAGTAGAAGACACTTTCCCAAGTTGCCACGTAGTGAGACTGAACCCGGAACCATGTGGTTAACCGAAGCAAGCTTCTTACCACACAGCCACGCCTGCGCCTATACAAATGTGGTGTGTGTGTGTGTGTGTGTGTGTGTGTGTGTGTGTGTGTGCATTCTTTTACTCTTTTACTATTTTACTTGTTTCAGTCATTTTGACTGCGGCCATGCTGGAGCACTACCTTAAATAAATATATATATATTTTTTTTTTTTTTCTCTAGTTTCAGCTCAGAGCTGCGGCCATGCTGATGCACCGCCGTTTAAAAATCTGCCCTGTGTGAGGCTCGAACTCACAACCTCCGCATATCTCCTATTTTGTGAACAACACAAACAAGGTACTGTCTATAAGTACGGCGCGCTAACCGATTGTATATATATATATACACACATAGATGTTTATGTTCTTATGCCTATTTACGTATATGTATACATGTGTGTATGTGTGTACGTGTGTACGTGTGTTTGGATACAGATGTGTGTGTCACTATGCACTTTATATACATGTATGTATGTGTGCATAAACAATAATTCTCTTTCTTTCTCTCTCTTTCTCTCTCTCTTTCCCTCATTTTTCACTCTGTCACACACGCAATGTTTATAAATGCAAAGTCAAAATGCAGCTGCACATCCTTGCACTCACTCAGATATGAGTATCCGTTGACATACAACGCAGAATATATACTCAACATCGAACACCCAATAAAATACGCGACGTGACACACACGACCGAGTCACACACACACAGAAACCAAACGCGAAATATTCACATGTAATGACCTACGCAAACACACACAACACCATACACACACACACACAACACCATACACACACACACACACACACATACATACAGAGTATATACACATCACATACAACACGCAAGAGAAAGCACTCCACGCATAAACACATGGCACAGGCCTTCTCTATTTTCTGCCTTTCTCACTCTTTTCCCGCTCTCTCTATCTCTCTATATTTCTCTCGGTCTCTCTCTCTCTATCTCTCTCTCTCTGCATTTCTCCTTCTCTCTCTCTCTCTCTCTCACGCATGTTCGTACCATACTACCATGCATGTCTTACTTCAAATTTCTCTCTGTCCATCTCTGCTTCTCTTCCTTAGTCTTCGCTCTTCCTTTATTTCTCTCTCTCTCTCTCTCTCTCACACACACACACACACACACATACACACACGCACAAACACACTCCGTATATATATATATATATATATATATATATATATATATATATATATATATATATATATATATATAACGGGAAGGTTTAGGAAAATAAACAAAAGACGAAGGCAGGTGGTGTACAAACAAACAAATGTATTAGTATGGCGCTCAGGAATAGAAATGGAACAAGTCTTTTACGTTTCGAACCTACGCTCTTCGACAGAAAGATACACAGAAAGGAAACAAGGAGAGAAACAAAGAGAGATAAAAAGGAGAGAAATAAATATATATATATATATAACAATAGGGTAATATTTGGTGGTTTTGAGTTTTCTACTGCTCTTTCTAGCACAAGGCTTTCTTATTCGGAAGCCTCTTATTGTATTTCTATATATATATGTATATATATATATATATATATATACATGTCTGTGTGTGTTTGTGTGTACGGGTATGTATATGTATACACTTACATAGGGAAAACTATGATTAACACCAGCTTAAATAAGTAGTTCGCATCACACATACATACATATGTAGATAGATAGATCATTCTCACATATTCTTATAAACATGTACACACAGACATGTATGTATCTATCTATCTATCAATCTCTCTCTCTCTCTCTCTCTCTCTCTCTCTCTCTCTATCTATCTATGTATCAATCTATCTATCTCCCTATATATATATGCCTTTTACTCTTTTACTTGTTTCAGTCATTTAAAGTACCGACTTTAGTCGAGCAAATCGACCCCAGGACTTATTCTATCGGTACTTATGCTATCGGTCTCTTTTACCGAACCGCTAAGTTACGGGGACGTAAACACACCATCATCGGTTGTCAAGCGATATTGGGGGGACAAATACAGACACACAAACATATACTTTTCCCGTTAAGCAAATCATCAAAAACTTCACATGCCAGCGGTGTGATGGGCGGATGTCAAGAACTATATGTATATATATACATATATTATATATAAAGTTAATCCAAACATGAAAACACGAAGAGAAAACACAACAACGCGAGGGCGTGGAACATGTCTAGTGTTATTGGACGCTGAGTAAAGGAAAGAAAGGAGGAGGATTTAACGTTTCGAGCGGAGCTCTTCGTTAGAAACATAGAAAAAGGAAAGGTCCAAGGAAGGGAAGACGGAGGAAAAAATCGCCAATGATACACACGCGGCCATAAACACACACACACACACACACACACATATATATATGTGTGTATATATATACAGGGTATCCACAAAGTCTGGGATCATGGGGATTAACACATACTTTAAGAAATTATTATTTCTTATATTTAATTCATTTCCTTTCCTTTTCCTTTCCTTACCTTTATTTGTTTCAGTCAGTTGACTGCGGCCATGCTGGAGCACCGCCTTTAGTCGAGCAAATCGACCCCGGGACTTATTCTTTGTAAGCCCAGTACTTATTCTATCGTTCTCTTTTTGCCGAACCGCTAAGTGACGGGGACGTAAACACACCAGCATCGGTTGTCAAGCAATGCTCGGGGGACAAACACAGACACACACATACATATACATATATATATACATATATACGACAGGCTTCTTTCAGTTTTCGTCTACCAAATCCACTCACAAGGCATTGGTCGGCCCAGGGCTATAGCAGAAGACACTTGCCCAAGATGCCACGCAGTGGGACTGAACCCAGAACCATGTGGTTGCTTAGCAAACTACTTACCACACAGCCACTCCTGCGCCTATGTTATGATTTTATGTATTCCATGTTCCCAGACTTTGTGGACACCCTGTATATATATATATAGGTATATGTATCTATATATGTATATATATACGCCCAAAATACCAGCATATAAGCCAAAAGTTTGGTATTAGATTTTAACGTTGAAAAAGTTACCTCGGCTTATTTGCTGGTCATGCGCAAATCGTCCTCGGAAATCTTTTTTGATTCGAGGAAAATGACTCGATGCACAATCTTATATAAAAGAAAATTAATAATCAATAGCTGGAGCGAATGAGAATGCTAACGCGCAAAAGATTTCTGATATCATTTAAACCCGAGGCTTGTAATAATAAGTAAGACCAGTATCCGTTTACCTGCAAGTCATTCGTAATTAGAGGAACAATTGTTCAGAATAACAGACAAGCATAAACTACAAAGGCCGGTTATCCGTTTTAATAGATCGTTGATAACCTGCAATCGCCTTTCATCGTCACTTTAATTGCCATTATAATAAAGTACTGACGACAAGAAGGATGTATTTGTTGTAATTCATTGAAATGGAAGCACTGAAAGCCACGGGTTAAATCTAACAAGTGAAACAAGTAGATTTACTCATACTTATTGCGTTCTTAAACGAAGAATGACTTTAATATTTTGGTTTCAAAATTTGACACAAGGCCAGCAATTTCGTGGTGGGGTTTGGGGTAAGGCGATAACTGGCACATATTTCATTGATACCGGCGGTATTCGAACACAGAGCAACTGGTACTTACTTTGTTGACCCCGGAGTAATGTGAACTCAGAAGGGGAACATGGACGGAATGTCGCTAAGTATTTTGTCCGGAATTTCAACGATTCTTCTAGCCCAGAGACATAATAGTAATCTTAATATTTATTTATTTATTTATTATCCACAAGAGACTAAACATCGAGGGGACAAACAAGGACATACAAAAGAATTAAGTTGATTTCATCGACCCCAGTGCGTAACTGGTACTTAATTTATCGACCCCAGAAGGATGAAAGGCAAAGTTGACCTCGGTGGAATTTGAACACAAAACATAACTGCAGACGAAATACCTATTTCTTTACTACCCACAAGGGGCTAAACACAGAGGGGGCAAACAAGGACAGTCAAACGGATTAAGTCGATTACATCGACCCCAGTGAGTAACTGGTACTTATTGAATCGACCCCGAAAGGATGAAAGCAAAGTCGACCTCGGCGGAATTTGAACTCAGAACGTAGCGGCAGAAGAAATACGGCTAAGCATTTTACCTGGCGTGCTAATGATTCTGCCAGCTTACCGCCCTTGATAATTCATAAATATATTGATTTCTTTATTGCCCACAGGAGGTTAAACATAGAGGAGACAAACAAGGACAGACAAAAGAATTAAGTCCATCACATCGACCCAGTGCGTAACAGGTACTTATTTAATCGATCCCAAAAGATAAAATGCGAAGTCGACCTCGGCGGAATTTGAACTCAGAACATAACGGCAGACTAAATACCTATTTCTTTACTACCCACAACGGGCTAAACACAGAGAGGGCAAACAAGAACAGACAAACGGATTAAGTCTATTATATCTACCCCAGTGCGTCACTGGTGCTTATTTAATCGACCCCGAAAGGATGAAAGGCAAAGTCAACCTCGGCGGAATTTGAACTCGGAAGGTAACGGCAGACGAAATACCGCTAAGCATTTCGCCCGGCGTCCTAACGATTCTGCCAGCTTGCTGCCCTAACAGTAACCTTAATATTACTTCAATACAACTATAGTTGATTTCTGATTTGAATTTTGCAGAAGACATTCGTCACATAACGTCATCGAAATTCTCTGGATTTTCGCACAATTTCGAAGACAACAGGGGGATTTCACACACACAAACAAAAATCCTGGTTTGCAAAAAATCTACAATTCCTGGTTTGCAAATAGAATCTTTGATATTTCTTAACTTGAACTTATTTCTTTTGGAAATCGATCTGTTTTTGCTGTAAATGCCCTCAGCTTATAACCCAGTTTTAAATTTTGTCAGAACATCATCAATTTCAAGGGAGCATCTAAGTCTAGTACAAAAACACCAGTGCGCAACTGGCACTATTTTATCCACCGCGAAAGAATGGAAAGCAAACTCAACCTCAGCGTAATTTGAACACCGACCACAAAGGCGGGCAAAATGGTACTAAGCGTTTTTTCCCCGGAATGTCAACGATTGTATCAGCCCACAACTTGATAAGCCAGTGATATTATAAAATAACCCAATAGATCGAGATCTGGGGAATTAGGAGGCCAAATGTTAGGGGTTATGTGATCAGGAAAAATTGCAGTCATCCATTCCTGTGTTACTAGAGCCATGTGTGAGAAGGTAGAGTCTTACTGAAACACATATGGCCTTCCATTGCATACGCTTAACGATGATTTTCAGGACCTCAATGCAGACTTAACTCTAAGGCCTTACGGAAATAAGTAAGGAGGCATTACATGTCCTTGTCATAAAACCATGACTGTTGCAGGAAATTTTGTATGCATAACACTTGTTATTTCAGAAGGGTCTGCACGTGACCATCTACCATTTCTTCTGTTACCTTTTTGATCTTGGCTTTTTCTGACAAATTACCTTTACTAATCATATACGACATATCTGATGTCTTTGTGGACAACATTTCTGACTGTTCCTTCTGACACATGCAGATCTTTTGCAATTGACCTCATAGATTTTCTGGGATTGTAATCAATGGTCTGTTGAACTTACTGGATAAATTCATGTATTCTGATGATTTAGGACCGTTTAGAATGCTTTTTATGCTTTGTGATACTGGTGATACGTTTCCATCTTCAGTCTCCACTTCCTTACGAACATTCTAGACGAAAGATCTTTTAAAAACCGAAATATTTCAAAATCTCTATGCTCAGCCTTTATAACCACAATAACAGCATGCCTCTTCATTGCTTGAATAAGGGGAGGGTCTACTATTATTATTTTCTGCAACAAAGATTATACAGAGTTAGCAAAAAATGTAGCAATGATAAAAAATTTACGTCCTCAAATAACTTACACACCCAGTATATAATACGCATCCATACACACATGTATATTTATGATAGTGTGTATATGTATGTATGATATGCTCTCTCTCTCTCTCTCTCTCCCTATATATATATATATATATTATATATATATATATATAGATTTATAATATACAGATATATATAGTATATTATATTATATATAATATACTATATAATTATATATAACATACATATATATATATATATATATATATATATATATATTATTATATATACATACATATATATATATATATATATATTATATATATATATATATAATATATATTATATATATATATATATTTATATATACATACATATATATATATATATGTATATATATATTTATATATACATACATATATATTATATATATATATATATATATATATATATATATATATATATTTAATCTACATACATATATATATATTATATATATATATATATATATAATAATATTATTAGAGACAAAACCACTATTTTGCAAAACAAACAAGGAAAGACTTAATCAATACATAAAATTTTAATAAAAAGTCAAAAAAACGCCACTACGATGTATTTTATATATTTTATATATCGTATTATGTGTAATAATGTTGTTTTTCTTTGAGTGTTTATGTATGTGGGATTGTGTGTGAGTGTGTGCGTATTTTGGTTGTGTAATTATTTATCTGTAGAAGGTGGGTGTGTTAATATTGTTGTATATGTCGAGTTTGGTGAGTATGTATATGTATATGTGGTGTTTTACGTATGTATATTTGTGTGTGAATGTGTTTATGGGTTTGCTATATAGGTTTGGGGATGTATGTTTGTTTATTTGTCTGTGTGGGGTTGAGTGGGTTTTTGGAGTATATGTTGAGGTTTTATGTATGTATAGGTATGTTGAGTGAGGTGGGTATTTGTATGTGTCGTGGGTGTGTGGTTTATGTGTGTGTATTTGTGTGTAAATGTTTAGGTTAGGGGGATTGCGATATAGGTATGTTCTAGAGTTTAGTAAAGGGAGATTTGTATCATTATGTTTTTATGAGTTTGTTTGTCATGGTAGTTTTATTAAGGAATTCGTGGTA
>NW_021825235.1:12500-15000 GCF_006345805.1 Octopus sinensis | reverse complement strand
AAGCATTTCGCCCGACGTGCAAACGTTTCTGCCAGCTCGCCGCCTTTCATCCATCCATCCATCCATCCATCCATCCATCCATCCATCCATACATACAACATACATACATACATACATACATACATACATACATACGTTCGCATATACGTACGTTAAGTACGATCTGATTATAATGCCTTTTGACACTGTGTACATGTGATTGAGCGTCACTGATGGATATGTATGTATGCGAGTTGAAGAGTAAGAATATGTCACTGAAAAGGTCATGTGTAGAGAGGAAAGAACTTTGACTAACAACTGATTGATTGTTAAATCATCACAGTAAACGATAAAAAAAACAATCGATTGGTTAGCTGGTTAAATATTTAACCGATTGAGAAAAAATTTAAAAAGCGGTATCGAACCATTGCGTGTCGTTATTTGCATTGTTATTAACAGAAGGATATTACTCTCTTTTACTCTTTTACTTGTTTCAGACGTTTGACTGTGGCCATGCTGGAGCACCGCCTTTAGTCGAGCAAATCGACTTATTCTTTGTAAGCCTAGTACTTATTCTATCGGTCACTTTTGCCGAACCGCTAAGTAACGGGGACGTAAACACACCAGCATCGGCTGTCAAGCGATGATGGGGGACAAACACAGACACACAAACATATACACACACATATATATATATGTGTATACGACGGGCTTCTTTCAGTTTCCGTCTACCAAATCCACTCACAAGGCTTTGGTCGGCCCGAGGCTATAGTAGAAGACGCCCAAGGTGCCACGTAGTGAGACTGAACCCGGAACCACGTGGTTCGTAAGCAAGCTACTTACCACACAGCCACTCCTACGCCTATCTCCATTTTCCCTCTCTTTCTCTATCTCTCTCTCTCAATTTTTTTCCTCTCATTTCTTTCTATCTGAAAGCCTAGGCTCGAAACGTCAAAAACTTCATTTTTCCCTGAGCGTCAAATTAATACCAGTCTTTGTCTTTTGTTTTTTTAACATTTGAACCATATATACGCGCGCGCGTGTGTGTACATGTAGGCACACATACACACCTCTATATAGTTTCTGACATAAATAATGTTAGTGATATAGTGGTCAAACGCAGAGGTGCGGAGACTTTAGTTGTTGCAATAGAAACCGTGGCAAGTGTTTTCGTCGATGATAGGCATTTTAATTCTTAACAGTAATAATTGTTACTAGGGTAGGTACGAAGCGGTAAATTTAAGAGAATAGGTTTAGTCGATCATATCGGTCTAAGTAACTTATTTTCTTGACACCAGATGTATAAGAGATAAAGCTAACTTCGACAGAACTCGAACTCAGAACATTAAAGAGCCGAAACAAATGTAGCATAGCATATTTTTTTTCCTAAGGTTGTGGCCTTATCATTGAAAACTATTCAAAATAATATAAAAGAGGAGGAAGAGGAGGAGGAGGAGGAGGAGGAGGAGTGTAGGAAGGGTGTGCAGGAGTTACAAATTGCTAGTAATGAATCTTGTCCTAGACATGCTTAAATGTGTGCTTAAATGCGTACAGTTATACTTGCTCGTGCGCACATCTTTGTGTATATGTACTCCTGTCGCTTTGCAGGTTGTGTTTATATATATATATATATATATTAAATATATATATATATATATATATATATATATATATATATATATATATATATATATATATATACATATATATAATATTATATTACATATATGCGTATGAATAATGTGTGTGTGTGTGTAAGGGTGAGAGAGAAGGGCGCTTGGATCTTGCTTGTCCTCCTCTCCCTCCATCTCGATACATATCGTTACTCCGGATCAGTGAAACGTGAGATCAACTTTTCAAGTTATTATTTAAAGTGTTATTAGCTTTTCTACCTTCTTTCCTCAACGTCCCCAGTTCTCTCACCTTTTCACCACCTACTTCACACCCTTTTTCCCCACTTCCTAGCATTTACTGTCTTGTCTACGCACACTGTAGAGGACACCCTCTCTCTCTCTCTCTCTCTCTCTCTCTCTCTCTCTCTCTCTCTCTCTCTCTCTCTCTCTCTCTCTCTCTCTCTCTTTCCCTTTCTCTACACATACACATGTATACGTATATATCCCCTACATTTTTTCCCCGGTCCTGCCAGCCTCAATTCCGTTTTGTTTTCGTTGGAAAGGGGAAGATGTGTTTGAACCTTGCCCTCATATCATTGAATTGCTGCCGTGATGATAAAGTGAAGCTAATAAAACGTCAACGAAAACCTCAAACTCCGATCCCACCCGTTGGCCTGCCGCAACCCTTTTGGGGGAGGAGGGGCTAACTTTCCTCCACCTTGTATTATCTCCATTTATACACACATTAAAATAAAAATATAAATTCTGTTAGAAACAGTATAAAATATGATGGGTGAGGGTGGATAGTTAAAAAGAAGGTATAAAGAAGGGAGCAACTTGACCATGACATTAGTGATGTAAAGTGAACTGATAAAGGGTTCATAGTAATTTCTCACACCACCCTACGT
>NW_021825235.1:0-7500 GCF_006345805.1 Octopus sinensis | reverse complement strand
AAACTGGACTGCGTGGAAGTCTGTATGTATATATATACGATATTTTCCAAGCAATTTTCCAAGTAATAGTTGTCGCTGAAATACCAACATCAAACTGTGACACAACGTGACAATTCTCGACCAATCACGGGTTAACGTCCAGTAATAAACATTGACTCTCTTCAACCGACTCCTCATTCAAACTCCTATGGCCGAAGATTAGCATCATGCTTGAAACTCAGAGTACCAAGGAATTTAAATCAAACTGTTTTGATCTATATATATATATGTGTGTGTGTGTGTGTGTGTGTGTGTGTGTGTGTGTGTGTGTGTGTGTATGATGTATGTATGTATACAAACAAACAGAAGCAAAAGCATATAAACCACATGCACTATTTTTGACACGAAAATACCCTCAGAAATTCTTTTTTATCAGAAATCGTCACAACTGTAATGATGTATACATATATGTGTGTGTGTGTAAATAGCTGGTTAGGACACCAAAGACAGGAAGTTCAAACACAGGAAGTTGAGAAAACGATTTGAAGAAGTGAACCTTTATATACAAAGCAATATTATTTATTTTTAATAAAAACAAAATAAATAATGACAGTATTATCTTTCCAAGGTGAAATTATTCATGTACCCCAAGTATGGTACAGATTGATCCAGAGTTTTGAGCGTGCATTGAGGACATACACACAGACAGGGTATTTTATATATTAAGATATATACACATACTGCGATGCATTTTTCAATGCAGTTAGTTTTCGTTAATCGTCGTAAATACAGTTATCCTATTTATGTTTATGTGTCGTCAAAAACTGAGCTCATCTCAGTCACATTATTGGCACTCTTTTATTGCAAACTGAATGAAAGAAGTATATTCTTTGTTTATATATAACATGCAGTTATATCATTAAATATTGTTAGATACAAAATGAAAAAATAACAGCATCGGAGGGGCGATGCATACCCGGCGCGCTCACAAGGATAAATTTAATTTAATTCAATAAATATTCTCTCAGACAAGTTCGTATTGCAAAATGACATCAAGAGTTATTTCCCCTGTTTATTGTTTATGCATAAGGAAGAGAAAAAAAACATTTTTATTCCCTCGTCCTCCAGTTTTGAAGATAATCAAACCAAAATTTAATGAGTTCGAGCCCACTCGCCCAATGAGTATTTCTACCAAATTTGGTGGAAACACTTTCAGCCAATTTCCAATAATTTTGCAAACACACCAACAGACTAAGACGAGCGACTACAATACCCTGCTTTCGCCTATGCGCGCAGGGTAATCAGAGTCAAGCGGAGCTAGATGATATATATAGATATATAACAACAATATAATGTTAGTGTTACTTATGTTAAAGTAATAGGCATATATACACAAATACGCCTCACCGAATTTATTTCGTCATAACATCCACAAAAATTGATATTTTTCAAAAACATTTTCCATAAATATTCTTCAGATAGTGTAGATTTCGAATATATCTGAATTTGTTCTGAAAATATATATTTAGGGGATGTGGTGGAGGAGATTCAGAAGATTCATACGTGTTGGATTTGTTTCCTCATATCTTTCGGAAAAGTAATTATTTTTAGATGAAGAACTCGACAAATACCTTTCCAAGTGTAGATTATGATTACTTAAGAATTTAATACGCAATTAAAATTATTGGAAAAGTACACATACATACTAACACTCATCAATTTTTTTTTTTCGAAAAATTTATATTCACATCCAACTCCATTATAATCCGAATCTACTCCTTATCTACACCATCTAAAGCACATTTGTAGAAAATTTCATCAAAGAATATCCATGTTTCTGAAAGTTAGGAAAGAAATTTGTTGAGGCATATATGTGTAGATAAGCTTCAGCTAACCCAGGACGTTTATTGTATATCGTCCATAGTAAATATGTATTATTTTAAATATAGTAGAATATGTGTGTGTGTGTATGTGAATACATACATACATACATACATACATATATATATATATATATATATATATATATATATATATATTGAATAAGAATATCCAGGTTATCTGCTAATAAAGAATTGTTTTTTACAACATGCACCCTATTACAATATTACATTATTTAGGGCTGGTCACCAAGAGAAAATTTAGTACATGTAAGACATAGATATACATAACTCTGCCAATTACTCCACAAATAATACACATTACACACCAACAGAACATGTGACAGTAAGCGAATAGATTCAGATCGAAAATACAGATAAAAAAGAACTGGTCAAAGCAATAAACTACAAACCAAAACTCATAGACACACACAAATCGTACTACCGCCTATAACACAAAAAATTGTCCCAATCCTGTACAACATACTGGAACAAATAACCAAACAGCAAATATAAGAATCATGATGTCCTCTGGTACAACTCAATACACGGTTCACATGTTTCAACGAAGTTCGCTACGAATTTTTTGCTGCTTTAAACAAATGTTTCCCAGTATCAAATGATACCATGCTATTTTTAATAGACACACAGTGAAGGTGTCATATGCTAACTCTATTAGTTTAGAGCAGCTTATGCATCGCATTAATAACAGCAAAATGAAGCAACTGTTGAGTAATCCACCTACTGGAACTGTAACTTATGATGAGCGAACTACTTCCGGCTCGATAAACAGAAGACAGTAAATATATACATCAAAATGTCAAGAAAGGAAATACCAACCAGACTGAAAAATACTTGATGTGGCCACATCGTAAAAATAGCAATAATAGTGATATAGCCAACACGCTAACTGTGTCGGAAAATGAAGTCAGCACTGCCACAAATACAGTTAACTTTAATAAATGGGCATACAGAGAAAAAACAAAATACCCAATGATGAACCACTGTATGAGTACGAATCTTGTATATAAATGCACCGTATACACAAGAGGAGGATCGTACGTTTACATCGGGGCAACGACTGATTCATTCAAGAATCGTTATTGCAAACAGGTCGCCAGCTTTAAGAACCTCAACATGAGGCATTCGATAACTTCGGTTGATTTTGTGTGGTGACTGAAGGAGGATACAAAATAAAAATGATATAACTTGGTCCACGCACAACTATAAAATACCCTTTCTAGGAGGTGCGGACTCTACTCCGAGAAATCCAAGTCTATTTTGTGGACCAACGACAAGATCATTAATAGGACTTCTAAAAGACTGTCAAGGTGCTTACATACTTATAACATACGCATAACTTGCGCACAATGCAGTGAGAATGAATTTTATCAACCGTTAACCAAATTAATTACCATAATTCACATGAGGGTATGGATGAATTAATTATAATCTCTTCATTCTTATTAACGCAAGTATCTATTTAATTCGCTGTGTGAGTGTATGTTCGTATGCTTATATCTTCGTCTAAGTTTGTACGAGTGAGTGTACGTGCGCCAACGAGAGCGTTTATATATCCATATTTATTATTGGTTATATTTAATACTTTTTTCGCTGTATTGTGTATTCTTTACATTTTTTATCTGATTTTTATTGATTTTCTATAATAATGAAGTTATATCCCATAATTTGCTTGTTTTCTATACACAAACCGAGAAGGAAATTTGCAGAACAAGCGTTGTTTTAGCGAGATACATCTCGAAACAATTGTAGGGATCAACAAAATATTCTCGTTTCTTCCATCCTCCATCTCTCCTTCATCAAATATTTATATAGTCGGTTCATAAGTATAGAAATGTATGTATCAGCACTATCGTCAGTTCCATCGTCAAATTAGTAGTAGTAGTGGTGGTGGTGGTGGTGGTGGTGGTGGTGGTGGCGGCGGCAGCGGTGGTAGTTGTGGCGATGGTGGTTGTGACTATAGTGGTGTGGTTGTGTGGTGGTGGTGGTGGTGGTGGTGGTGGTGGTGGTGGTGATGGTAGATTTTTACCTTGATTTGTATTTGTCGTTTTCGACGTTGTTGTCATGGTCGTCGTCATTGAGATCTAAGTTTATTTCAGGTCAGGGAATCTAAGTTATTATCACACGCTACTTCCATTTCAAAAATATCAAAAAGATATGACAACTTTTGCAGTACAGGTAAGGCAATAACCCATGTAATTTCGTTAATCGTACAGGTAACAGGTGTCATTTTTCGGCGAACGCTTGTAAGTGAGCGTATGTATGTGTATATAAGTATGTGTTCAGGTATTTATAAATAAATGTGTCTATATGAACGTGTGTATGTTATAATCAAACTTTTTTTCTCAGCAAATTCTGCTAAGGTTATTTTGTAATTTATAGTTATGCAAAAACGCATGCTTATATATATATATGAGATATAATAATATATATATTTATACTACCACATAATATATACATAGGGGAAAACAGACAGAAAGTCGATTACATCGACTATATATATATAATATATATATATATATATATATTAATATATATAATATATATATATACATACATATATATATCTTTATATGATGCATGTATATATATGTGTGTGTGTGTGTAAGTATGTATGTATGTATGTATATCTATGTATCTATGTATGTTTCAGTGCGTCTACTCTTACTCTTTACTCTTTTACTTGTTTCAGTCATTTGACTGCGGCCATGCTGGAGCACCGCCTTTAGTCGAGCAAATCGACCCCGGGACTTATGCTTTGTAAGCCTAGTACTTATTCTATCGGTCTCTTTTGCTGAACCGCTAGGTGACGGGGACATAAACACACCAGCATCGGTTGTCAAGCAATGCCTGGGGGACAAACACAGACACATAAACACACACACACATACATATATATATATACATATATACGACAGGCTTCTTTCAGTTTCCGTCTACCAAATCCACTCACAAGGCATTGGTCGGCCCGGGGCTATAGCAGAAGACACTTGCCCAAGATGCCACGCAGTGGGACTGAATCCGGAACCATGTAGTTGGTTAGCAAGCTACTTACCACACAGCCACTCCTGCGTCTATGTATTTATCTATATACATTTATTGACAAAATGCATGTTACACATCAGCAAACACTTCAGTCGAGAGACAAATTCATGGATACAAAGAAACGTAATCTTAAATTTTTGTCTATCGCTATCTATCTATCTATCTATCTATCTATCTATCTATCTATCTATCTATCTATCTATCTATCTATCTATCTATCTATCTATCTATCTATCTATCTATCTATCTATCTATCTATCTATCTATCTATCTATCTATCTATCTATCTATCTATCTGTCTGTCTGTATGTATGTGCATGTATATATATAGATACACACAAACAAACACACGCACACACACACACACACACGCGCACACACACATATATAAATATACACACAGACATCTATGACAGCTTGACCGTCAGATTCGACAATGACTTAGTAACTGACAAAATAAGCAAAAGGTGTATGTATACACATACATATGCATGGATACATTAGGTCACATGGAATATTAAATGGTTCGGTACAGATGGCCAAATATTCCATTCTTTAGAAATCTCCAAACAATGTTTAGCACGTTTTAAAATAGGATGGACATTTTTAAAAGCTGAGGCAACTGGAAAATGAAAAGAGTAATAAAAGTAGCCAAATATGTAATAAAAATTTCAGTTAGCAAGTCACTAAGTTAAGTTGTCAACCTATTTCGATTTATTGAAAGCAGTTCTTTCTACCATCTAAAACTGTTTAGTTTTGACATGGGTAAACTATTTTACACAACGCTTTAGTGAGTAAAACAGTCAATTCTGTTTTTTGTACGATAAATAAATTTTCCCCTTAAATATATCTTGATATACAACATTAAGCAAAATATTTTTTAAATATCATAACTTTCCATATCATGCCACAGAAACTTATCATTTTCCTCTTTGTTTATGTACGAGAAAATATTGGCCAAGGTATTTCACCGAGATATTATGTCAATATTGCAGACAAAATTATTATATAAGAAACTCATTTTGACATTTACTGACATTTATTTATTTTCCATTATATGTCTATATATTTATTGATAGAGTAAATTTTAGATCTTAATTATTATATTTGTTGATAATAGTTTAGTTATTAATTTTAAATATTTTATAATTATTAGATATGAACTTAATTTAAAATATGAATAGTGATTATTTTGTTAAATAATTTTGTAATTAGGTATTGGACTATAACTGAGTTAACGATATTCGTGAGTTTATTATGCTTTTAAAGCCATATTATATCTTAATAAATAACTACATTTTTCTATCTATTTTTTTACCATAAAAATTAATATTTAACATAATAAATGGGTTGTATGATATAATCCTAATGTTTTAAGTTTCTAATTTAGATAATAGAGTTTTTTTATAAGAAAAATTATTATTTTATTTATTTATTTAAAAATATTGTTTAACTCTGTTTGCTTACTTATTTAACTATTACCATTAACCTGAAGATTGACTATAATTTGAATTCGAATTTTCAGTTGAATTAAACTTAATTGTAATTCGAATTGAATTATAAACATGAAACGTACGTAGTGTTTTTACTTATTATATTTAACTTTTTCATACTTTTTGGTTAGTCATATAAAAAAAACTAAAGTTTAAAAATGTAATAATTAAAAAATTAAAAAATATAAATTTAAAAATTTTAATAATTTAAATTTTACATTTTATATTTTATATATATATTATATTAATTATATTATTTTTTTGTTTTTTATGTTTTGGCTTATGTCTATCCCTGTTTGAGTTACCTAATTTAATTTATATTTACACTGTGAAATTTGATTTAATCCTAAATCTAATTTTTCCCTGTAAGTTTGGATATACTCCCTAATATAATTATTATACTTATATATATACCACACCACACACACACACACACACACACATACATATATATATATATATATATATATATATTATATATATATAATATATACAATCTTTTCAAATGTGAATCGTCGGCGATTTTTTACCTCCTTTTTCTCTTGGACTTTCCTCCGTCTCCTGTTTCTGACGAAGAGATTCTTTCCCTCCCTGAGGGTCTGCTAATACTTTCCATGTGCCACATCCTCGCGATATTATTTTTTTCTTCTGCTTGTTCTTCGTATTTTAGATATTTATATATATATATATATATATATATATATATATATATTCTTTTATTCTTATGTACTTTTGTCTCTTTCAGTCGTGTGACTGCATCCATGCTGGAGAACCGCCTTTTAGTCGAAAAATCGCCCCCAGGGCTTATTGTATGTAAACCTAGTACTTATTCTATCGATCGTTTTGCCGAAACTCTAAGTTACAGGGACATAAACGCACCAACATCAGTTGTCGAGCGATGGTAGGTGGTGGGGACAAACACATACACAAAGGCACACACACATAAATATATACATATGTATATATGCTACGGGATTCTTTCAGTTTCCGTCTACCAAATCCACTCATAAGTCTCTGGTCGGCCGGAGGTTACTGTAGAAGAGACTTGCTCAAGGTGCCCCGCAATGGGACTGAACCCGAAA
>NW_021825234.1:0-15961 GCF_006345805.1 Octopus sinensis | reverse complement strand
ATGTATGTATGTATGTATGTATGTATGTACATATATATTTCTTTCTCATGTGTATTATTTCTGTGTTGACTTATTTAGTTTTTTTTTTGCGTTTCTTCATTATTATTATTTTAATAAAATTTAGCGAAAGAAAAGAATAAAACACCACAAACACTAAAAAAGAACCTTAAAAGGGAAAAAAAAAACGAATGTGTGAGCAGGGAAAAGAAAATGAAAGGGAGAGAGAGAGCGAGAGGGAGAGAGAGAGAGAAAGAAAGGAATAAGTAATATTTACTGAGTTTTTACTGTTTATTGTTATTGTTGTTGTTCACCCTGCTCTTTTCTAATTATTATTATTATTATTATTATTATTATTATTATTATTATTATTATATTATTATTAATTATTTTTTACTATTACTATACTATCATTATTATTATTATTATTATTATTATTATTATTATATTATTATTCTTATTATTATTATTATCATCGTCGTTGTTGTTGGTTGTTGTTGTTGTTGTTATATTAATTATTTTATTATTAATTTATTATTATTATTATTATTATTTTTTATTATTATTATTATTATTATTTATTTATTATTTATTTTTCGTCTGATTTTGTAATATTCGCCACAACACAAAAGTACCTTGTCTTCAGAAGCTTAATAAAACCGAGTTAGGATTAAGTCGTAAATTAATGCTGTATTAGATTAAAACATCGTTATCTCATCAAACCACCAACGAAACTCTATTAAATAGGTTTTATTTTGTTTTCTTTTTCTGTCTAATGCCTTTATTTTATTTTATTTTATTCTATTTCATTAATGATTATCTTATATACAAAATTGATTGAGTTCTTTAAGTAAACGCGGCACGAAAATATTTTCTTTGTAAGCAGAATCGCTAAAGCGTCGGGCAAAATGCCTTGCGGTCATTAACTCCGCTATTTTATGTTAAGTGTTGAAATCAAGCTGAATCCAAATTTGCTTTTCATTTATTCCAGGTTGATAAAACAAATCGCCAAACAAGAACTAACCCTCTCCTGTTAAAATTGATGGTTTTGTACCAAAATTACAGAACTATCATAACCCTTTGAAGCCCTGACCTCCTGAACCTTATTTGACCATAGACCTGGCTTCCAGATACACTCCACCGGTAGAGCGGTGCTATGGTATAGAGAAAAACTGAGCCATCTACCGGTAAACCGGTGTTACAGGCTCGAAGGGTTAAGTGTGAGCTGAGAGGATCGTTAGAGCATCGGAGAACCTGCTTCTTGGAGTTTGTTTCGGCTTTTTACGTTCCGAGTTCAAATCCTGTTTTTGGTGAAAATAGTACCAGTAAAGTTACTTCTCCACCATTTTACATCGATCTCCGTGCTCAGCTGATACTTATTTTATAGACCCTTGAAAGATGAAGGGTAATGTCAACCTCCGTGGGATTTGAGCCCAGAACATAAAGACCGCTGTAAGGTAAGACTCTTGTTTTTTGGGTCCAGTGGGGGTTGTTGTTTGCGGTAATAATTTTTTTTTGTACAGCAAGAAATCCTCACTGGATTCTAAGCTCTAGTCTGCCTGCAGTGGAGTAAATATTTTTTCTTACTTAATTCTGAGAATTTTTGTTTGGGGCGTATCCTGCTTCCAAGTTAGTGGTTTACGTTAAGTGAATATTTTCTCTCTCTTAATTGTGAGAACTGTTGCTTGGGGGTGTATTGTGCCTCCTAAAACTTTGTTTACTTTTTGTGAATTTTAAAAATAATTGTGAGAATTGCTGTTTTGGGGGAGTACCTTTGCTTCCGAAGATTGAACGACTTGTATACCAGTTTTTGTGGAAGTTGTGTTCCAGTTGTGGTGTTCCAGGTTCGACCTTGGCCGGGAGTACCTAGTGGCCGGAATTTTTTTTGCTGTGTTTTTGAACTATTGACTTTCTTTCTTCTAAACTTTTTTGACTTTCTTTTTCTGTGAAGTGTTTTCCTTTTCTTCTTTCCATTTTATTGCGACTTTCTTTTGATTTCTTTCTTTTTCTTCTATCTTTTAAGTTTTATTTTGAACTATTTTCGAACTGTTAAAAAAAACAGCAATGAAAAAAGACAATGTTTTTGGGAGTGGGAAATTATACCAACCAGGTAGTGGTTGAAAGAGTGGTGAAGAGAGGACGGTGGTGTTGAGGACTTACTCCAAGTCGCTCGATATCATCGCCCTATTTGAAATGACTGTAATTGAAAAGAAGTTGGCAGGGTATTTGCCCACAATTAAATTAATTTCCAAGGGTGTCAAATACGCAACGATGTGGTTGCTATTTGACACACCTGAAGAGGCTCGTAAATTTGCGAGCCAGCCCTTAGAGCGCAAAGAAATTTTGTTTCTTCCCACGTATTGTGGGAAGAGGTTAACAAGAGCTTGGGTCTGCGGGTTGCTACCTGGGATAAAACCCGAGTGGATAGAGGTGACTATCCGCCGGGGTCTGGGTGGTAGCGGAGCCAAGCTCCTTAATGTGAAAGTCTTTCCTGCGGCTGATTGGGTTGGGTCAAAAGCTGTTTTGACCCTTTGGACCCCATCAGCCAATGGGTCAGTCTGGAAAAATCTGGCTTTTCCAGACTTTTTGAAAATGACCGGGTGCAGGTACCTGGTGATTCTTGTGGGTCGCCCCACCAGGTGTCATCGGCGCATGGAGCCTGGCCATATAAAGAAAAACTATTCCCAGGAACAAAGTAAAGCCATGGAGCAGTTGATTGAGACCTCTGTAGAAGAGGGAAGGAAGGCGGCCGAGGAGGCGGAGGAATCCTCAAAGAAGGGCCGCAAGAGGAAGAAGGTGAGCAACAATGGGTGCTCACCGAAGGATCCTAGGAATGAGGAAGGGGAGGCAAATCTCCCGGTCACGGAGGAGAAGCAACCTCTCCCAGTTGAAAAGATAAAAAAGAAGAAGAGGAAGAGAAACGGGACATTGCCGGCAGTCGGTGACATAGTACCGGAATGTCCCGGAACCTCATCGGTTGGGGTTGTGCCACCGGTAGGGGAAGAGTCACCGTTGGCGGGAACTGTACCGCCAACGGTAGAATTGGATATGCCGCCCCCGGAGGAAGACGAATTATAGGCGAGAAGTAGAAAAGGTGGTGAAAAAGCACCATAAGGGAGCACCTTTAGCCTGCATACAGGATACCGAATGGCCTCCGCAGATAGCTGTGGAGGTCATAACGTTGCCCGTGATGATTAGGCTGAAGGGACTCAATGAGGAATATCGCTTGTACCCGGGTGATGCCGACACGGCGCCTTGAATGCCGACACGGCGCCTTGAATGCCGACACGGCGCCTTGATCTTGAATGAAGCGTGGGTGATGGCGGAGTATGCGGGCACAAGCGATGTTGAGGAGGAATAGTGATAAGAAGTTGAAAAGCCTCAGTATTATTGAAAGTTCCGAGTCTGGAAAGAAAGGTAAGAGGCTTAGCGCCTCGTTTTGTTATTGAATATTGTGAACAGTGTAGATGTTTGTTGCCTCATGAACAATATACAAGAGATCAATGTTCTCGGGAAAAAATCGATCGGCGGCGTCGCTTTTTACCCCCCATTAATCATCATTTTCATTTTCATTTCATATAACATTATGTCTACGTCCAGCCCGCAGCTTCCTTTCTCCGTGTAAGGCCTTATGTCCAATATAATGAAATAAAGAAGCTTGCTCCCCAACCAAATGGTGCTGGGTTCAGTTCCGCTGCGTAGCGCCTTGAGCAAGTGTCTTCTACTATAGTCTCGGGCCGACCAAAGCCTTGTGAGCGGATTTGTTAGAAGGAAACTGAAAGTAGCCCGTCATATCTATCTATCTATCTATCTATCTATCTATACATACATACATACATACATACATACATACATACATACATACATACATACATACATACATACACACATATATATGCATGTGTGTATGTGTTTGTCCTTCCACCTTCGTTTGACAACCGATGTTGGTGTGTCTATGTCCCGGTCACTTAGAGGTTCGGCAAAAGAGACCGATAGAATAAGTACTAGGCTTCCAAAGAATAAGTGCTGAGCTCGATTTGTTCGACTAAAATCCTTCAAGGCGATACTCCAGCATGGCCGCAGTCAAACGACTGAACCAGATAAAAGAATGATAGAATAAAAGAATCTGTGATAAGAAGGGTGTGGGTGGGTTACCTCATCTTCACCCGGATCAGTCGTGAAAAGGGGTATCGCTCGTACCCCACGTTCTTATATATATCAGTGCGTTGCTGACCCTTTTGACATAATTAAATCTTAATGGTGGCAACCGGGTATGTTTATGTATGTATCTGCGTGTGTGTGATAATATTTATCTATGTATGTTTATATATACGTATATAAGCATGTATGCGTGCGTATGCGCGAACATACGTAGGAGCACGTTTCTATATATATGTATGTGTGCGTTTGTGCATTTGTGTGAGAATGTGTATCTTTCTGTAAAAATAGCATGCGTTTATGTATGATTGTGTTTGTATGCGTGTGAATATGTATGTGTCCATGTGTGTATGTGAGTGAGTGTGTGAATGCGTACGTGTATGTATGTGTGATTCTCACTACTGTCGTGTTTGCTTGTTTTTGTACATTCGTTTCCTTGTCCCCTTGTCCCCTTAATACGAGATCAAGAAGTAGTTCTCGTGCCTTAACCCCTTAGTTTCTTATCAGTCTCGTAGTTGTGTCCTGAGACTGAACCAAGTAAATACGCGCACGTACACTTACATAAAGATATGCGTGAGCACAAACGAACATATATGTGTGTGTGTGCGCGTGTGTGTGTGTGTATGTATATATATATACACACATACATACACAGACACTTGTGTGTTACTCTGTATTCATGTATGTATATATACATACAAACATACACACATATATATATATATAGATATATACATATATTCATATATACATATATATATATATGCATATATATATGTATATACATGTATATATATATGTATATATATACATATACATATATATATATATATATATATATATACACTCACACACGCATACATACAAAATACACAAATTCACAGACACACAGACACCAACACACACACACACACACACACACACACACACACACACCACAGATATAACATTTAAGAAATTATCTCGTTCGTTTATTAATTGTATGAAGCATCTGGGGTGCGACTGTAAAACAGGTTTGTGTGAGAAATACATGGTGGGGTGTTGAAGTGCCTACCCGACGGGTATGTATGTCAATGTACTTATGTGTGTGTGCGATACTGATAGTGATGACAATAGTGACGATGGGAGAAAGCACGTCATCAGGGTTTTGGGGTGTGAGGTTGAAATAAAGGGTGGATAAGGAAGATCTCGGAACTAATGTTGTTGACGTAAAGGACACTGGTTGTCGGGTGGAGGGTATAGATGAAAAGAATTGGTGTTGATGGTAGCCACATCGACTGTCACAACACGCCACTACGACCACGTCTACGTTCAGCCGAGCCATCCTACTAACCAAAACACCCGATTACCCCAACCACCCGGGAACAGTGTGCAAGAAGTAACCTAATCCCCACCACCATCAACCATGATTGCTACAATGAGCACGAACCACAGCAATGACGATAGCTCGAAGCAACCACACAAAACCACAAGATGTTTGCTTCCCAACCACATGGTACCGGGTTCAGTCCCACTGCGTGGCACCTTCGGCAAGAGTGTTTTCTTGTATAGCCTCGGGCAGACGAAAGTCTTGTGAGTGGATTTAGAAGACAGAAACTAAAAGAAGCCCGTGTATATATATTTATATGTTATATCTATGTGAGGGCGCATGGCTCAGTGGATTGAGTGCCGAGCTTACGATCGTGAAGTTGTGAGTTCGAATCCCGGACCGGGTTGCGTGTTGTGTTCTTGAGCAAGACACTTTATTTCACGTCGCTCCAGTTCACTCAGCTGTAGAAATGAGTTGCGACATCACTGGTGCCAAGCTGTATCGGCCTTTGCCTTTCCTTTGGATAACACTCGTGGCGTGGAGAGGATGGAGGCTAGTATGCATGGGCGACTGCTGGCCTTCCATATGCAACCTTGCTCGGACTTGTGCCTGGGAGGGTAACTTTCAGTCATGACCGAAGGGGGTCTCTATATCTATGTGTGTGTCTTTGTGTCTATGTTTGTCCTCCCTCCACCGCTTGACAACCGGTGTTGGCGTGTTTACATACCCGTAATGTAGCAGGTCGGCAAAAAGAAAATCGATGGAATAGGTACCAGGTTAAAAAAAAGGTACTTGGGCGTATTCAGTCGACAAACAGTTCAAGATGGTGCACCAGCATGGCCGCAGGCTAATGACTGAAACTAGCAGAAGATAAAAGATAAAAGATAGAATCATGATGACGTAAACGACGACGATACTGATGATTAAGGGATGATGCTGATAGTGATGATGATGACGATAACGATGAAGCGATAGTTAAGAGATGATGAAATTAACGATGGTGGCAAAGTGGCGCGCTGGCAGAATCGTTAACACGCTGGGTGAACTGCTTAGCGGCATTACGTTCTGAGTTCAAATGCTGCCAAAGTTGACTTTGTGTTTCATCTTTTAGATATCGATAAAATAAGTACCAGATGTGCACTGGGGATTGATGTAATCAACTTATCCTCACCCGTGAAATTGTTGGCCTTGCGTCAAAATTAGAAACCATTATTAATGGTGGTGGTGGTGGTGGTGATGATAATAGTAATGATGGTGGTGGTGGTGTTGGTAGCGATGGTGATGAAATGATGTTGATCAATCACTATGATGATGAAGATGTAGTAATGAATAGTTGATGACAATGGTGTTGTTGGTGGTGCTAATGATGATACTGATGATGATTGTGATTCTTGTGGTTGGTAATGATGATGATGATGAATGGTGCTAATTTAGCATCAAACAAACGACATATTCAAAATTGTTTTGATAAAACAATGCAGGTGCTAAATAAATAAGCTTCGAAGTCCTTATTCATGACACCAAATGCAGTTTTGTCATGTAAAAAGTACGAAATATGAACAAATAGCTAATCCGGAACGGATAAAGGAACTGGGCGATTTTGAAACAGGACTGCTGGAAATGACAAAAAGAAAAGTTTTACTTTAAGATTGCCATTTCAGCACAACATCTGATGTAACAGAATAGAAAAAGCAGTATCACAATAGAAAAATTGATTAGAAAATGAAACGGAGAACCAAAATCTATGTATTCTCCGAAAGAAAAGTGGCTTGACGTTTCGGAGAGATTGTCATTTGTCAGAGAAAGATAGAGGCAGACGAATCGAAAAATATGTCTACAGCAAAAGTGTCAGTGTGTTTCAACAGGAAAACACAGCAGTAGCATTGTAAAATATAATAATAATAAGCGACAAATAATCGTCAAAAGTAATTGGACGAATATAAGTGGTTTCTGGCAAAGAAGAGTGCACTTAATATTAAGAAACAGTCGGTCACATGCAAAAAGAATTTGAGTACTGAGAAGTTGTGTGTGAATGCGTTTAAGAACGAAGAGTGTTTATTAAAGAATGTGTTAGCCAGAGTAAAGAAGCTGAAGGTAGTATTACTGATTCGGGAAATATTGATGTATTAGTGCAATAGTGAGTAAATGTGGTGGATATATTATTGACATAGCATAATAGTGTGTGATATCGACATAATAGGAAGAGTGTAATAATTGACATAATGGTATAATGGGATGTGATATTGATGTATCGTAGTGAACTGTAATTATATACATGCATACATATATGTGTGTGTATGCGTATGTGTGTGTATGCATATATATATATATATATATACATGCACATAAATGTATATACGTGTATAAATAATGTATAAATGAATATGTATAAACACGTGTATTTATATACATATATGTCCATATATATATATATGTGTGTATATATGTATATACATGCTTATATACATACATAATGCATAAATACATACATATTTACACACCACACACGTATATATATATATATATATATATATATATATACACTTACATGAATATATGTACATACACATGAATATATATACATATACATTCTCACAAGACAAAATTTTAAGAACTAAATTATTACCAATCTTCGAAAAATATATATACATTCACACACACATGCACACATAGACACACATACTCACACGCACACACATACGTACATATATATGGATATTTCAATGTACACACATACACACACATACATACATATATAGCTTCATACATACACTCACACACATACACACAAACGCAGACTCACACATTCACACACACACACACACACAGAGACGCGCACACACACTTATACCTTGCTTCAGAAAATTTTTACCAGTGCTGGTAACAATATCTAAACGTTGAAAGACTAAAAGTCTGAAGGAGTGAAAGATTGAACGAGTTTCTCCTCTCCACATCTCCTCCACATCTTTTCACGTCAATTCTCACCTTCAGACATGAAAGTTAATTGAACGAAAAATAACTTCCGACTTTCCCAAGAGAAATTAAACTAAAATCATTTTCTTTTCTTTTTTTTTTTCTTCGAAAGTAGGTTTTTAAAATTTTTTTTTGTCTGAAGTTCTAGAAATTTTATTTCTAGTTTTAGAAATCAGTGGAAAAGAAAATATTGGGAATAAATAATATATTTGGAACTGTGAAAACATATGACACATATGTTTATATGAGACAGGCTCTACGTATATTTGGAGTCTGGGCACATATGCACACACACACACATACACACACACGCACACACGCACACACACACACACACACGCATACACACACACATATGAATATATATGCACACACAAATACACACTCTCTCTCACACACACATATTATGTATATATAAATATATATACATATTGTATATATATATATATTATATATATAGATATATATATACGCACACACATATATATACTATATGCATATATAATATATGTATATTATATCCATATATTATAATATATATATATATATATATATATATATATATATATATGAACATATATATGTACACATATATGTATAATTAATATGTATATACCTACAGACATATACAAATATACATACATACATACCTATATATATATACGTTAAACGCACATAGAGATATAAGCATGCGCAAATGAAGACATACAATAGAAATACAAAATGGCTGACGGTTAGTAAGGAGAGACACAAATAAGTAAGAAGAAAACAAAGGACCACTGATGCGGTCACAGGAGTGTGACGAAAGAACTCTGGCCGAAATAAGATTAAGATTAATGTAAAAAATAAATAACACTGAAGCAAAGTAACACCAAATATATAGTGCGTGTGTTTTTATTGGCTAAACTGGCAAAATGACCATTCCTAAATACAACAATATATATATATATATATATATATATATATATAGAGAGAGAGAGAGAGAGAGAGAGAGAGATAGATAGATAGATAGATAGATAGATAGATAGATAGATAGATAGATAGATAGACAGATAGATAGATAGATAGATAGATAGGTAGATCGATAGATAGATCGATAGATAGATAGGTAGATCGTTAGATAGATAGATAAATAGATAGATAGATACCTAGATACAAAGAGAGATAGAAAGAGAAAGAGATAGCTATATATATAGATAGACATGTATGTATACATACGAGGGTTTGCTGAAAAGTTCCTCGCTTTAAGGGTGTTATGAAAGCCTCGGTTGGAGGCCCAACCTTCCGAATTCATATACAGGGCTTAGAAAATCTGAAGGACCACTGCAATAAGTGAGAGAATCTCGGAGGGGAATATATTGAGTAAAATCATAATTATCTTATCCTCCTGTATTTTCTTTTACCCAAAATCTAGGATCCTTTAATTCATATAGACAGAATGGAGTAAGTGGAGTAAGAACACACCCGGGAACGAAAAGTGTCGCTAAAGTGGTCACAGATGTGTGACGTTCCGGGTTGAGTCCCACTGCGTGGTACCTTGGGCATGTGTCTTCTGCTATAGCCTCGGGCTAACCGAAGCTTTGTGAGTGGATTTGGTAGACGGAAACTGGAAGAATCCTGTCGTATATATATGTATATGTATGTATGGATTTGTGTGTCCGTATTTGTCCCCCCCACACACACACCATCGCTCGACAGCCGATGTTGGTGCGTTTACATACGCGTAACTTAGGGGTTTGGCAAAAAGAGACTGATAGAATAAGTACTAGGCTTTTAAAGAATTCGTCCTGGGGTCGATTTGCTCGATTAAAGGCGGTGCTCCAGTATGGCCTCTGTCAAATGAGTGAAATATAAAAGAATAAAAGAATATACAATGCGTGTGTCTATTTGGCAAGAAAAAAAATTGATAAATAAAATGACCAGCCCGAATCTAATATATATAAATGCGGAGTAGATAAAATAGGGGACAACTGATGAAGGAAATGTTCTTCATATTCCATGTCTCGTTTCTCTGGGGGGTTTTTTTGCGTTGTTCACAAAAAAGTTTGTTTTCTATTTTTGCTATTTTTGTTCTCGTTTCTCATTTCGTTGACGTTTTCTATTTTGATGTCCTGTACATATATATGCTTGTATATATATATATATATCTCTATATATAAACGGCAGTTTGTCTGTGCGTGTTTCTGTGTGTCTGTTTGCTTGTACCCTCACCCCGACCACGGCTTTCAACCGATTCTGATGAAACTTGACACACACATAGCCCAATGTCATAATTCAAAACTAACGCAGCGAAAATTTTGAAAAGTTTCCCCAGTTCTGAAAAAAATCGATAAATTCGACATGGGGTCGAGAGAATCAGAAACACGAACCACAGTCTAGGGGACGCAACTCCATCTTTTTTGACTCTCAAAAAAATATTTACCATCATTTTTTTCCATTTTTTTGCTATTTTTTGGCTATAACTCTCTAAAAATGCTTTATAGTTATTTCCCTTACAAACCTGAGCAACGCCGGGTGATACTGCTAGTATATATATATATATATGTTGGTATGTACATATAAGTATGTATATATACATATATTTATGTATTATATAGATAGATAGATAGAAAAATAGATAGATAGAAAAATAGATAGATAGATAGATGGATGGATAGATAGATCTGCATGTGGGCGTGTGAGTGTGTGTATACAAACAAGCAGATGTATATATGGGAGTAGAAACACATGAAGATACCTAAGTGTGCATGAGCACGCGCGTGTTTAGTTGTGCGCGTGTTTTCTTTTTGAGTGAATGCACGATGCTTATTGGTTAGAGTGGTAGGATCACGATCACAAGGCAGTGAATTCGATTTCTGGACGCGACGGCGTGCGACGTCTTTGAGCATGTTGCCAATAACTGCCAAAGAGCCTCAGTCGATTACTAGTGCTTCCTTTAATCTATTCCAGCTGTCACAAACTCGATATTTTCCATTAGGTCATTAGTTGGATGGCTGAGATGATGTCTGTACATGCTTCAGAGCACGTAGGCACCTAAATCAATTAGTGGAAGCGTGATACAATGGAATATGGCATACTCGCTTGCGAGTGACGGCTAACTTTTTTCTAAGCTTAATATCCTCTATCCTCGTATTATATTATTCACACATGCATACATATACATATATTCACACACGCGCGCGCGCGCACAAACACACATTATATGATACAAACAACAAGATGAGATGTTTTCGAGCACAGAGTTGCCGTTAAAACAGCAGAAATACAGGGTAAATTACCTTTACAAGGCGGAAAAACTTGACAACAACCGCCATATTTGTTTATGTTTATATATAATATATATATATTATATATATATATATATATATATATATAATATATATATATATATATATATATGCATATATATGTATACATACATACATACCACACACACACACAGACACACACACACATACATAATATTGCCCGAACAGGATAAGCTACCCCTATTTTGAAGAAAAAAGTGTTGGCGACCGGCTATGAGACTCGAACTCACACCTCATCTTGTCCAGGCTATATTATTAGCATTATCCTGCGTTTGGTTAAGAGCGCGGTCTACTAACCCCAAGATTACTAGTTCGATTCCAGGTAGTGCCCTGAATAGTAATAATAATAATAATATAATAATAATAATAATAATAATAATAATAATAATAATAATAATAATAATAATACAGGCAGTGGCTCTCATGGCTTCTGATCTTAACTGATTGGGAGTGTTATCATGTACATTGTTTTGTCTTGGTATAAAAGATGGGCTACAGCAAATATTCTGCTCAGTACCACAGATTTGCTTGTCAGTTGTTTGACCTTAACCAGTTGAACATGTCCCTTAGTGGCTGACAATACGTGCATCTCTGATCACGAGCAGAAGTAGTGGGAGAGCATCATAGCCATGTGTTGAGAGGGATTCTTTGGGGTTTGAATAATTCACCTCTGGAAACATGGGTGGTTCTTTCAACATCCTAAAGCAACCCTTATTCAGGGACCTTTTGAGCAGGATGGGCTACTCGACCTAAAGAAAATTCTAACTGGGCCCCACTTGCAAGGTCATGTACTGTTTATCTTGATATGAGATCACCATGTCGCGCACATATGATTGTGCTGCATGTGCCTGGTGTACCCTTATCAGACAGGTAGTCATGATGGGTATGCTGGGCTTTGTATATTTTACCCCAGTGTCACTTTGATGGCATGCACTGCTCTCTCACTCAATAATAATAACATCGAAAAATACCTTAGGAATGAGAACCCAGGTTCGAAATTTCCCCGAGAGACCTGATGAAGGCTGGAGGGTGTATCACCCAAAACGTTGTGTTAACAACAAACAAGATGATGACAAATATACGTCAAATGTAAATAATGTACATAATTCCTCATCTCTTAAATATAGAACTGTATTGACGAATTAATATGAATACTTTTCACAGTATTTTCGTTCAGAATATGAAGGAATACAAGGACTTAATACTTGTCGCGCACCTTGACTCGAACTATATACATTTATACATAGACACAAAGGCACGCATATATTTGTCAGTCTATCTATCTATCTATCTATCTATCTATCTATCTATCTATATATCTATCTCTATCTATCTATCTATCTATCTATCTATCTATCTATCTATCTGTCTATCTACCTAACTTACCTATCTTTTTATGACTACGTATATGTATATTATATATATGTATACATATAAGAGCCCCAAATTAACAACAGGCTGGAGTTTGGTAACCAATACATTATTTAGACACGTCAAGATGCGTATAGGTTCATTTTTGATGATATGCTCATCTGTAGTTTATAATATAAAAAAGAAGAGAAGAGAAAAAAAGAAGGGATAAAAAGGAAGCTGCACGTATAATACGTAATTTAGAAGCAGCGCTACGGATATACCAGCACACACGAGATTGAGATATGCCCGACCTCACACACTTCTCATGAGGAATTCCGGAAGGAGCGTCGTGAGACCACTGCTGAGACGCTTCCAAGAAAAACCGTTAGAAAACCGATTGTAGCAGCGACTCCATCTAAGAATATCTGAAGGAATATTTTTTCGAAATATTATATCAGACAATGGATGACTAATTTACAACAGGTATACAGCCCATTGTCTGTATCATAGTGCATTCTTGTACCATTCAAACTTTTATTCTTTACAAACAATACACAAAGCTTCAGCGCCCTACAATACTCTCCTATATATATATATATATAATATATATATATATATATATAATATATATATATATAAAATATATATTATATTTATAACAATGAGGGTCTTTGCAACAAGTTGCTCGACCACATACCGAAAGTATTAGAAATAGCAGCCAGAGGACTGATATTTCTTTTACTACAAAAATATGTCTCCACAGACAACAGTATTTGTAACTCATTATGTGGCAATTTTCTTCTTTTTTTGCCACATAATGAGTTACAAATATTGTTGTCTGTGGAGACATATTTTTGGCTGCTACTTCTAATACTTTCGGTATGTGGTCTAGCAACTTGTTTGCAAATACCCTCATTGTTATAATTATATAAACTTTTACCGAATATGGTCCTTTTCCATACCGAAATACTACTTGGTGAAATTTGTTGATTTTATTAAATTAATTATATTTCACCCTTTATGTGTATAATATATATAATATATATATATATATATATATATATATATATATATATATTGATAAAACGGTAAGATAACAAAAGAAAGAAAGAGACCTCAATATTATGAAATAGAGGAAATTTATCTATACAATATGTTACATTACTCGGTAGTCAAGATAAAACTCTGAGTTTCAGATGCCGAAGTGGAAATCCACAACACCATCTCTTCGGTTATCTGGCTATTTGAAAACGTTATGAAAAAATACCGTTAAAAAATGAAGGGAAATTACTCTGTTATAACTCTGCTTGCCTGCGTACTTATACATCGCTCGCATTTTTCGTCATAAAATTATATAAAAATACATAAAAATATATAAAATATATAAAATCTTCTTGGGACATAACACAGAAAGCATGTTCTATCCGTTTTCTTTAGGGGACCAAAAACGTACAGAAATTTAGTCACATGTGGGCATGATCCGAAAAGCTCTGTCCTGTATTTAGACATGTGGTAGGGTCTAAGCTGCTTTTCCAGATAAGCCATCTCTCCATGTCGCATAAACCCGCACCTTCCGCTGCCGTTAGTGTAGGGCTTACATCTGGCCAAAATCTTCCATTGTATGTTATAATCGACACCTTTATCTCTTAAAGACCAAATATGATTGGATAATTGTGTCGCTTTTCTTTTGTTCCAGTGCCTAAAGCTCAAAGTGTGGTTATTGAACCTGGCCTTGAAATTACCCTCTGTCAGGCCCATGTATTTCTTCGTCGAAACGGTGTCTTTAGTGGTATAGAGTTTACGGTAGCTTCATATATGATGGTCTTGGACATGCAAGCTCCATTTAGCGGGCACAATTCTTTATTCCTGCATGAACAGCTGTTTCTTCTTGTGTTTTTTGTATGTTATGATTGATTATGTTTTAAAATTGGTAGTTGAACTAAAACTAATTTTTAAATTGTGTCTATTGAAGAGTTTCCTATAAGCATGGTTAACTGGAAAATGTCTATCTATCAGTGCTAGGAAATATTACCTATATTGAAGGCCACCTCGGGTGAGTAAGGGGACGTAAAGCAGCTAATACAAATGGACCAGCACAAGATCGTTTTAGGAAGGATATTATCAGTTAATGAAACACTTCGGACTTAGTATAACTATAGACACTAACCTGACGGTGTCAATTTCTTAGACGTTTCCTTAGATCTTAATAATAATATTTATAAGCCTTATAGGAAGCCCAATGATAGACTAAGTTATATTATGTAGGTTCATGCCATCCCCTATAGTATTCAAAAATTTAGTTAAAAATATTAGTAAGAAGGATTTCTAGCCTCTCATCTAATGAGGACATCTTCAATAGCGTTGCCCCAGTTTATATAAGCTTTAAAAGATAGTGGTTTTAGCGAAAAATAAAATATACACCTATCACCACCCAACAGTAAGGAAAAGGAATAATAGAAATAGGAAGGTCATCTGGTTTACGCCCCCTTACTCACCCGAGGTGGCCTTCAATATAGGTAAATATTTCCTAGCACTGATAGATAGACATTTTCCAGTTAACCATGCTTATAGGAAACTCCCCCAGGCACTTAATATAGGACTCCCTGTTGAGTCTGAGGCCGCATGAGAAGATGAATGAAGGCATAACGTCGCCATCTTTAGTTTTCGCTCCAAACACCTTTATGTTGACTGGATATTTGATTTTTATTACTCTCGGTACATCTCAAATTGCACTGTCTTCAGATTCACACTCAAATACTCTGAAATCTTCGTATTGGAGCTTCCGATGCGAATGCCAAGCAGTACAGCATGTTGTTTCCAAATTTTTTGCACCATGGTGTTGTTTTCTAACAGACAGTGCCCA
>NW_021825233.1:5000-16290 GCF_006345805.1 Octopus sinensis | reverse complement strand
CTGAGCCATAAAATATGTTAAACATATGACCCGCAGCAATGTTGAGACTGCTCACCGGCTCAGTTTTCTATAACGAATACATACATTTTGATTTTAAAATATTCAGTGAAATATATGCCATTGGCAATGCATTCAAAGTCAGGATTAATTTCGATTCTAATTAATCAAGTACACTTGACCCTGGGAAATGTTTTGCTATCTCAATCATTGCAGAAAAAAAAATGCTTCTGAACCCATAGACTAAAAGACATAACCTATTTACTCTTCCCTTTATCTGTACTCGCCGATCAAAACAGATTTCTGTTTTTCAAATTTGCACACGTGTTCATCTGATTGGATTATAGTGATATGAACGATATTGAAAGTTTCGAAACTGAAATACAGAAAGGTTTTTATGAAACATTTTTATTATATTAAACTTTTTATTGAACATTAATCTTTACAAGACTCAATGAATACATTCATTTGGACAATATCTGTCTCTGTTCTTACTCTAACACAATAGGGTTATATGATATATCTGAAAGTAAATTTTTTCACATTTCTCTGCACATAAACTCTGCTAACACCTCATCTCCTTTCCTTTTTTATTGTTAATAAAGCCGTTATATTGTATAATACCTCCTTCATCCATTTACGTAATTTGGACTAGATTACGAATAAAGTTTTAAGAAATAATCTCCCCATCCGATCTGCGTATTCTTGTTTACGCTTCAGTCCTGTCCAAATCCTCTCAAAAAGTCACATGACTTTGATTACTCCTGCCCTGGGCTTTCCCTCAGCAACACATTCATATCATGTCCTAGTGTTTTAAAATGTAACCTATTGCATTGAAGCAGTTTGCGATACAATGGGTCCGAAAAATAGACAGGTTGGTTATTTGGTCACCGTAGAGCCCCTCTGAGCAGTGTATGCTGCATTTATAAGAAATCACGTGGTAAAGAGAAACTAAAAATAGCTACAAAACCCCAAACCTCACAAGAACGAAAGGAGAGCAGCGTGGTAAAAGATAAATATATATATATATATATCCATACATATATATGTGGGGAGTGGGGAGAGAAAGAGGAAGCGAGAGAGAGGAAGTGAGCAAGCAAGAGAAAGAGAGTGTGTGTGAGAGGGAGAGGGAGAGAATGGGAGAAATTACGAGACAAGGTGAAGGGCTGTGTGTTAAAACTGCGGAAGGGGAGAGAGTAATAGGAGACGGTTGATTTGTGAGACACCATAATGGCCTTGACCAGATTAAAAGTGATTACTAACTGAAATGAAATCAAGGGAAGATAATATAGACTTAAGAAAACCATATAACAAACAACAAACAAACAATCATATCACTCACTACCTATTCTAAAATGTCACATCCCCTTTCTAAACAATGTCTTCTCGCTTATGTCAGATGAATGTTAATGAAACAGCCGAATAATTATATATATATATATATATACATACATACACATATTTTTTCGCATATATATTATATATATATACATAAACATTTTTTCGCATATGTGCGTATATAATATATATTTATGTATATGTATATATATATATAGTATGTATATACACACACACACATATATATATATATATACATATATATGTGTGGGTTTATATATATATATAGATATATATATATATATATATATTATATATATATATACTCTCTTACTATATATATATATATATGATAGATGTATGTATGTATTTCTTTATATAATTACATGTGTGTGTAGGTGTGTGTTTGCCTCGGTTTGCTTTTCTCTGTGTATTCAACACCCCATCACCTCTCCAACTCTTATTCACTTTATCATCCATCAATACTATCACTTCCTCCTCTTCTTCTTCCACACACCCAGTTTCACTCAAACACACAGATACACAGATACACACACACCTCACATACCCGTCCTTTTTGTCTCTCTCTTTCTCTCCTTCTCTCTTTCTCCGTCGTTCTCCATATGTCTCTCTCTGCCCATATCCTTCTGTCTCCCTACCTCGTAACTTACCAACCGGTGCTGCTCTTATCTGATAAACCAAGGGAGGAACTCCTCGTCCCATTTCACAATGTCATCCCAGGGTGACAAACTTTATGAATCTTAATCGCTTTTATTATTGATTTTAATAATCTCAAAAACACCTCCTACATCACACCGCGCCACATCTCACAGTGCACCTCCGCCCCTCACGAGAATGCTCACCAACGGCTTTCTAAGCAAGACTAGCACCTAACGTACAATCTCATTTTCTGATACCACAGTGCTACCATCAATAACGACTACATCCCCGCTGCCATCACCACCACCACCAGCACCAACAACAGCACCAACAACAGCAGCAGCAGCAGCAGCGGCAGCAACAACAAAACGACAACAGTAACAACAACACTACCACCACCACCAGGATGACGACGACGACCACCAACACCACCACCACCAACAGCAACACCACCACCACCAACAACAACATCAACATCCTCACCAACAACAACAACAACAACACTACCGCCACCACCAGGATGACGACGACGACCACCAACACCACTACCACCAACAGGAGCACCACCACCACCACCACCACCAAAAACATCAACATCCTCACCAACACCACCACCACCAACAACAACAACAACAACACTACCACCACCACCACCACCACCACCACCACCAACACTACCTTCCCGCCTAAACTACCACTTCTGCAACAACTGCCACCAAACCTAAAATCAACACCACCAGCACCAGCACTACCAGCACCAGCACCACCAGCACCACTACCACCACCACCACACCACCACCACCACCAACAACAACAACAACAACAACAACAACAACAACAACAACAACAGCAACAACAGCACAAACACCACCACCACCACCACCACCAACGCCACAACGTCCACCACAAACACCCATTTTCTCGATTATCAGAAACATAAAAAAGAATGTTTATATTCGTATTAATGTGTGTGTATGTATGTGTGTGGTGTACGTATGCGTGCGCGCGCGCACAGCAACTTTGACAGAGGCGTTAGTTAGCACCTCGGACAAAATGTTTAGCTGCATTTGTTCCGATTCTTAACATTCACAGCTCAAATTCCACCGAAGTCAATTTTTCCTTCCTTCACTTCGAGAATGATAAGAATAAAGGAGATGTACTCGCATAGCAAGTAATTTGATCTGAGATCGTGTGCTGAAACGAAAACAATTGCAGCGTGGAAGGTGTTTATAAGCCATTTAAGAAACACACAAAAGCCGTTCGATTCACTTCAACATTTAAGTTTAATTCGTCAAAATATTTTCGTCGCTTTAAGACCGCGACCTGTTCACTGACAAAAATCCTTGCTGCATCCGTGATGCAGCACGAATTTTTGTCAGTGAACAGGTCGCGGATTTTAGCGACGAAAATATTTTGACAAATTAAACTTAAATGTTGAAGTGAATCGAACGGCTTTTGTGTGTTTCTTAAATGGCTTATAAACACCTTCCACGCTGCAATTGATAAGAATAAAGTTCTAGTCAAATTTTGGAGTCGATAAAATCAATTAACCCCTGCTGAAATAAGAAACATACTATGTACGTACTTGTGCGTATGTACTCATATCATACATGCTTATACACGGTTAAATAATAGCGGCAAGTGCAGAATATGTGTTGAGAAGGGTGAAACGGTATGGCACATTACTCTTTTGGTCATTTACACGTTTCAGTCATTTGTGTGCGGCCATGCTGGAGCACCGCCTTTTGATCGAGCAAATCGCGCCCAGAACTTACTCTTTGTAAGCCTAGTACTTATTCTATCGGTCTCTTTTGCCGAACCGCTAGGTTACGGGGACGTAAACACACCAGCATCGGTTGTCAAGCGATGTTGGGGGGGGGGGACAAACACAGACACACATACATATATACATAATTCTTGGAACAGCAAGAGTTCTTCGCAGGGTTCTTGAAACATGACCAGTAAACAAGTGTCACGTTAGTCTGCTGGCTGTGGATAGCCGACACTTTCCATCATACCCACCAAAATAAGCTGTGAGTTTTCATATAATAATAATGATATAATAATAATATAATAATAATAATAATAATAATAATAATAATATAATAATAATAATAATAATAAATGCCCTGATGCAATAGCAGACAGTGGCTCTCGTGGCTTCTGATCTTAACTGATTGGAAGTGTTATCATGTACATAGTTTTGTCTTGGTAAGATGGGATACAGCAAATATTCTGCTCAATTTGCTTGTCAGTTGTTTGATCTTAACCAGTTGAGCATGTCCCTTAGTGGCTGACGATATGTGCATCTCTGATCACGAGCAGAAGTAGTGGGGGAGCATCATAGCCATGTGTTGAGAAGGGTTCTTTGGGGTTTGAATAATTCACCTCAGGAAACATGGGTGTTTCATTCAACATCCTTAAACAACCCTTATTCAGGGACCTTTTGAGCGGGATGGGTTACTCGACCAGAAGAAAATTCTAACTGGGCCCCACCTGCAAGGTCATGTGCTGTTTATCTTGATATGAGATCACCATGTCGCGCGCATATGGTTGTGATGCATGTGCCTGGTGTACCGTTATCAGACGGGTAGTCATGATGGGTATTCTGGGTTTCGCATATTTTACCCCAGTGTCACTTTGATGGCATGCACTGCTCTCCACTCAATAATAATAATAATAATTAATAATAATAATAATAATAATAATAGGTCACAGAAAACGAGAAAGCAACCATACTCTGGGATATGCCGATACACACAGATAGAGAAATTAAGGCCAACAGACCAGATATAGTTCAGAGATCAGAAGAAAAAAAAATGCTTTCTAATTGATGTATCAATACCGGCAGATGACAACGTGTCTCTAAAAGAAATAGAGAAACTCTCAAAATACAAAGACCTGGAAATAGAGGTAACTAGAATGTGGAACCTGAAAACAGAAACAATTCCTATCATAGTAGGTGCAGTAGGCATGATAAAAAAATATTCAGACAAATACATAACAAAAACACCAGGACTTACAAACATATAACATACAGAAAATTGCACTACTAGGCACTGCACACATCCTACGCAGAACACTTTCCATACAATAACCATCAGAGCATCACAACAAATCACAGCACATACCCAAGGCACACAGAGCTGTGCTCGGTAGTGAAGTGAAAGCACGCTATAAAAATAAAACTACTGAATAATAATAAAAATAATAATAATAATAATGATAATAATAATAATAATAATAAAAAAAATTAATAATAATAATAATAATAATAATAATAATAATAATAATAATAATAATAATAATAATAATAGTAATAAAGGGAAATCGATTAGCAATATCTTAGAGAAGTATTCCAACTACTAAATTAACATGCAATGGAGTCTCACTTATAAAACATGCTTATTGAAGAACGCTTGTAATTACAAAATAAAATTTCGCTCCAGTTTACCCTTTTACTTGTTTCAGTCAATTGACTGCGGCCATGCTGGAGCACCGCCTTTAGTCGAGCAAATCGACCCCGGGACTTATTCTTTGTAAGCCCAGTACTTACTCTATCGGTCTCTTTTGGAAGTTGGCCGCTTATGTCATTCCCTTGATTTTCTTCTGCCGCTACCTTTTTTCTCCCTCTCTTTATGAATATGTGTGTTTTCTAAGTATGTACTTACACATATATATGTGTGTATTTATGTATATATATATACATATATATACATAAATACACACATATACATACATGTATAAATGTGTGTGTAATATATGTATGTGTGTAAGTATGTTTGTATGTATGTATATAATAATAATAATAATAATAATAATAATAATAATAATAATAATAATAATAATAATATAATGATGATGATGATGATGATGATGATGATGATAATAATAATATTAACTATAATTATGACGAAAGTTCCAATATATTTGTGTGTAGTGTGTATGTGTAGCCATATGTATGTGTGCGTGTATGTGTTCCTGTGTGCATGCATGTATGTGTACATGTGTGTATTTTCCCCCATCTAGGTAACGTAAACTTATTAGATCTATGCTGTGGGTAGACAGAGGTTTGTGGAAGTGGTCTTTCTCTCCCTTTATCTGGCGTCTGTTCGTCTGAAGGCCCATCGTTCACTTAAATGAATATTGATTACACCCGAGGTTTCACGTCTACACACTGATTAGAAAGACTCCTTTCCGAGAGCAAGGAAAGAGAAGGATACATGAAACCGGGGAAAGAAAAAGAAATGGAATGAGAAGATAGAGAAGAGAGAGAGAGAGAGAGAGAGAGAGAGAGAGAGGGAGGTGAAGAGAGGCGGAGAGAGAAAGTTCGGGACTGAGGAGATCGTACTTGAGAAAAGACCTCCCAAGACAGAAGACTATGTTGACAGAACAGACGAAGTAGTTAAATTTTCTCCCCACCTTCTATCGCCATAGCACTTATATCACAGAGGTTATCAACCATGTGAAAATTGCAAAACACACACACACACACAACACACACATATATTATATATATATATATATACAGACACATACACACGCGGACATTATATACACACACGAATATGTGTGGGTGTATGTATATATATATAATATATATATATAATAATAACACAAAATATTTAATTGTATATATAATCAATCATCCCGCTCACTCTATCCTGCTCTATACACGCGCGCGCATACACACACACACCCACACAAAAAAAAATGTATATATATATATATATATATATATTATATATATATATATATATACATATATATATATATAATATATATATATATATATATATAATGGAGTGCTGAAAAGTCCTGGCTTTTGCTAAAGAAAATACAGGAGGATCAGTTAATTATGATTTTGTTGAACATATTCCCCTGTCAGATTCACACACTTACTGCTGCGGCCCTTCAGTTTTTGTAAGCCCTGTAAAAGGACACAGAAGGTTGAGCCTTCAGCTATACCTTTTGCTATACCTTTAAAGAGAGAGAGAGAGAGAGAGAGAGAGAGAGAGAGAGAAAGAGGGAGAGAGAGAGAGAGAAAGAGGGAGAGAGGGAGAGAGAGATGAGGAAGAGTTTAGGTCACTGGTGATCTCAATTAATAGATATTCAGTTTGAGTGCCCTATATGATAAGCTACTATGATCCAAGTTCACACCGGGGACTGGAGTTGTGGTAGCTACTGTCCAGTAAGGAGAGTACCGAGTGTCTGTAGCCTAACCCCCGATTCAGTTGGTATAATTCAAAGAAGAGGGAAACAAAATAAACCCAACGACAATGATGAAAAGAAATGAGGCGAGTGTGTCTCCCTACAGTATTCCGGCTTTGATTGAGAAAGATGATGTTTCTCCGTCAGGGGTTAAGATGGTTGAAGACGTATCTGTGTAGAGGACCTTGATGGCAGAAATGATTTTGTCTGGTATCCCATAGAGCTTAAGGATTTCAAACATCTTGTACCTATCTACAGAGTCGAACGCTTTAGAAAAGTCTACAAATACCATTGCAAGATTGCGATTAAATGCTTTTGATTCTTCAATAAGTCTGCGTAGGCATAGTATCTGGCTCAGCGTTGAGCGCCCATGTCTGAATCCATTTTGGTTCTTTCGGAGCAAAGGTTCAACAAAAAGGACAAGGCGATTTAGAATCAGTTTGTTGTACAGTTTTGCAGCAATTGACATTAGAGATATACCTCTGTGTTGATGACGAGGGATAAATCGCCTTTTTCCATCCTGCTCTGCGGGTTATGGCGGTTTATCCACATTCCTAGGTTTATCCATATTTCCTTACGTATATCCCTAGATAAGTACATATTTCAGAAAGCGAGTTTATTAATGCATCCAACTGAGAGAAAGGATCTACCAGATCTAATTTAAATGAATTTAAATAAACTGATAAGCTTGGACTGCCTTGATTTTGTTTTCCTCTTCTTTAAATTTTATGTATGTGTATGCATATATATACGATGGTTGTTACAATTCTGTAAATAATAATAATAGTATTTTATAAGCTTAAGCTTAATTTGTCATTGCACGGTGATTGCTTATAAAGCTATCACCGTGCAATGACTAATGAATATAGTCTAATAATGGGGCATATAAACGCTCGGCGGAAAAAAAAGTAGGCTTTTTTCCCATACGCATGGGAGAGAAACCCATATCTCTTTGTTTTCTCGACAAGTGCGCTATCCATTTATACCCACTTTTTTCCGTCGAGAGCTTATATACCTCATTATTAAACTATTTTTTTTAGTCATTGCACAGTGATCGCTTAAAAGCTCTAAGCTTATAAAATACTAATATTATTATTATTTACAGAATACATACATACATATATATGTATATATATATATATATGTATATGTATATATATATATATATATATATATTATATTTATATTAAATTAGAGATAAAACCACTATTAGGCAAATCAAACAGTGAAAAAATAAGCCAATACATAAAATTAATTTAAGATATAAAAGTTAAAAATAAAAAAATTATTAAATAATTTAACTTAAAAATTTTATATATATATACAAATATATATATATATGTATGTATGTATATTTTTATATTTATATATTATTTTATTAATTAATTAATTAATTAATTTATTAATTTAATTATTTCATTTTTATTTATTTATATTTTTTTTTTATATATCAAAAGTATTAAAGTTTAATAAAAATAAAGAGTGTATATATATATATATATATATATATATATGTATATATAAATGTGCGTGTGTATGTATATATATATATGCATACATACATACATATATATATATGTGTGTGTGTGTGTGTGTGTGTGTGTGTGTGTGTGTATGTATAGTACGGCGGTGAGAGATAAACAGTATTATTGCGAACTATAATGTGTTCCTTTATATTCTGAAAGAGATTCTTTAGTCAAACTTTCTTGATATCCGTCTCCACAGCTTTACATACTACAGTGTTTACATAAGGAAAAAAGTTAATTAATTAATTACTGAATTTAACATCATTAAGATTGATTTCAGAAATTCAACTCTGAAGACATAAAGATGTAATAATTACATCGAGCCAGGGTTACGTTTGTCGATCTTACAGTTTTCCTTAATACACGTGTAGGGACGTTACTAGAGAAAATTTTGAAGCAAACCTTCTAGTCATGGTTATATATATATAATTTTTTTTGTTGTTTGCGTTTCAGCTCAGAGCTGCGGCCATGCTGATGCACCGCCGTTTGTGCTACTACACTGTTATTACGAAGAACCTCCTTAATATGTGGACTTGGTGAAGATGGAGTTTGACATAGCTACTCTCATTTGCACCTCTTGCCGTGAGGTAGGTTCATCTGGAACTCTCGACAGGAAGATGTCCAGCTTTGATTTAAAGACCGCTACATCTACTTTGTGCAAGTTCCTCAGACTCTTTGGCAATATATATATATGTATATATATATAAATATAATGTTTTATCATATCAAAAGGGAAATGGAATTTAATTAAATTTAAAATATTCAATCAAAATTTATATTTCCAGTGGACTAAAGTGTAAAAAATTAGTCAAGAAGACTATATATTAGTTATATTAGTAAAATATATATATATATATATATATATATATATATATATATTATATAATATATATATATATATATATATATATATATGTGTGTGTGTGTGTGTATATATTATATATATGTATATATGATAAATATGTATGTATATATAATATATATATATATATATATATACAAATGAGATAGGGGTTGTAATGCAACCCCCATGGATAATATATATCCAAAATACTGCTAGTGAAGTACCCAACAAAGTTAATACGTAAATGTTAATGATTGCAGTGCAATCAATTCATTTACTGTATTATATGGGCAAAGGTAAAATGATTTACCACAAATTACTAATACAAGATAAGAAAATGGAGAAATACATCTAAATCAAATATCAATTACCAGATAATACTCAAACACATACTTTATTAAACCACCACATAAGAGACTGTAGGGTTAGATATAAAAAGCAGAACAAATCAGTGTACATAAAGGAAGGTACATAAAAAAGTGTACATAAAAGAGTAATGTTGTATAATAAGTAGAATATATATATAAAAGAGAATATAAATATAAGTAAATATAAATATAAGTATAGGTTACATCTTACAGCTGTTTCGGCCATGTAGATAAGTATGTCTCATTTTACCAATATTAGCACTTTATGGTTGGTCAATATATAGATATAAATGAGCTTACAAAAATATCATAAGGCCTTTCGGAGATTATGTAATATAATATAAATCAGTCTACATATATACCCACATGGGTGTGGGTGCATACCCATAATACAACATATACATATACATATGAGTGCATATACTCACACTCCTATACATATAAAAATATACATATACATAATTATATAAATAAATAATATAAATTAGAAAACATATATATGTGTTCCACACTCAATGTCTCAGTTTTTTTACTTAATATTGTGATAATAAACATACACAAATTAGTACCTAGATGCAAATATACATAGTCAATAGTACATTATATTACTTGACAATAATTTCTAAAGTGTCATTAAAGTTAGCATCATTATCGTTGTCAATACCATTAACTGAAACCCGGACATACATATATACCGCTCTGGATCCTAATGTAAGCGTTATTAATAATATTATGAATGATAATAATGATAACATTAATGGTTAATACATACATACATACATACATACATACATACATACATACATACATACATACATGCATGCATGCATAGGCACGCACACACACTGACCCACACACATGCGAACAAACAAAAAGGAACGCAGTGTAAATAATGGACAGAGTCAAGACTATTGAAAAGGTTGCAAGACGCAACGAAAATTTTAGGAAAATAAAAATAAAGAATAAGTGGAAATTTTACCGGTGAGTGTGTTAAATTATAAGGCACAAAATGAAAATGACTCTCCCTAGACACAACAGAATATGCTTCAACACACGAACTCATATAAAGAATCTTGCAAACCAAATCCAAAAACGAAATATATATATATATATATGTATATATATATATGTCGTATACACACACACACACACACACACACACACATATATATGTATGTATCTTTGTTTGTGCGTCTGTGTTGGTTCCCCCACCATCGCTTGACAACCGATGTTGGTGTGTTTACGTCCCCGTAACTTAGCGGTTCGGTAAAAGATCGGGACAGAATAAATACTAGGTTTAAAAAGAATAAGTCCGGGGGGTTCGATTTGCTCGACTAACGGCAGTG
>NW_021825232.1:0-16181 GCF_006345805.1 Octopus sinensis | reverse complement strand
AGTATAAGTAAATAAGTAAAAAATAAATAGGAGCAAATTGGATGACTTGATATGTATGTAAACATCTACACTTAAATAGGCAAATAAATAAATAAATAGAAGACTAGATGCAAAAATTGATAATATTAGAATAAAATGGAAAATAAATAAAAATAATAAATAGAGTGAATATATATGTTATATTGTTGAAAGTAAATATGTATGGAAGGATAGTTTTTAAAGTACAGATCCAGAACTATAGATATAAACTAAATATATGAGGCTGGTAATTATTAGCCAAATATGTAAATATCGGTAATATTGATATTAATATATACATATTATATATTTTGTTTTATTTTGTTCTGTTACCTTCCTTTTTTGTACAATGTGTATTATATTATATAAGTGTAGCATTATGATGTATAAGTTTTTATATTTTACATTTTTAGATTTTATATTTATATGTATATATGTTGTATATATTTTTTCACTATTATAACAAATTTAATTTAATTCTCTGAAGAGGCCGTGGGGATCCTTGTTAATGCCTCATTTATACCTGCCTTTATGGCTTATAGGTAAATGAGGTATGACTGTCCTCACTGCCGAAACAGCTGTCAGTTTTGATTTATTTGCATATTATATTGAAAATTTTTACTTATATCTCTTTATCTTTTTACTATTACTGTATATCATCATTTCATTTTATGTATTGCCTTTACTCATATGTAATGGTGTATAAAGTATGGATTGAGTATCATAGGATAGTTGATGTTTTACTGTTTAAGTATGTTTCTCCATTCTCTAATTTTGTAGTATTAATTTACGGTAATATTATTACCTTACCCATATAATGCAATAGATGAACTGATTGTTTGACAATTTTTAACATCTATGTATTAATTTGTTGGGTACCTATCTAGACAGTATATTGGATATATATTATCCATGGTGGGTTCAATTTCAACCCCTATCTCATTATATACATATATATATATTTATATATATTATACATATATATATATTATATATATATAATATATACAAACGAAAATACATACACACACTCATATGCGCACACATTCATACCACACACACATATTTGTGCGTGTTTATGTATATATATCCTCATGCATCTTTATATACACATACATGATTACGTATGACCCCGCGTAGAAATTCTTCGTCCTAAAGTCCTAGATTGCCGCCTATAAAGTGGTTTCTGGGTTAGGTAGATTGCCAGTGGTTGTGTTTTGTGGGGGAATTGGACAGTCGACTAATTGGACTTCAGCACCTCTGAGAATGAAAGGCAAAGGGTAGTTCGACAGGAAAGAAATCAGAATGCGAATAGATAAAACGGGTTTTGTTATTTTTCTTTTAAGATTTAACATTTATATATACACACATATATGATTTATTTTTCCATATCTCTCTATCTTTCTATAACTATGCAACTTAATAGAATAACGTTGTTGCTGACAGTCATTTGTCGGTGAGCATTTGGTTCCAAGCAACCATAACGTTGTTACCACGCACGTAAGAAATATTAGTTAAACATTGATTGTCCTCTTCATCCTGTTTATAGACGTCTACATAAACACACATGCATAGGCGTGGCTATGTGGCAAGAAGCTTGCTCCGCAAGCACATAGTCCAAGTTTCGTTTCCCTTCTTGGCAACCTGGGAAAGTGTTTTTACTATAACCTCGGGCCGAGCAAAGACTTGCGAGTGGGTTTAGTAGACGGACCCGAAGGAAATCCGTTATATATATATATATATATACATATGTGTGTGTGAGTGTGTCTGTGAGAGTATGTGTGGTGCGCGCGCGCGCGTGTGTGTGTGAGAGCGTGTGTGTGTGTGTGTTTACCTGTGTGCGTGTGTGTCTGTGTGACTATGTTTGCTACCCGTTCACAGCTTGAGAGCAGTTCTTTTACTCCCGCCTTAACATAGTTGTTCGGCAAAAGCGTTCAAAAAAATATGTACCAGGCTTACAAAAACTAAGCCCAACTGTAAATTTCTTCGGCTCTTCGGCTTAAAGGATTTTCAGGTGGTACTCCAGCAAGGCCGCAGTCAAATGACTTAAACAAGTAAAAGAATTAAAGAGAATACACTATTTATATGTGTGTGTAGATCTCTGAATGCGTATGAATATTTTTATATTTATATATATACAAATATGTGTGATCGTGTGCGTGTGTGTGTATGTGCATGTGTGTGTGTCTGTGTGTGTATGTTAAAAGGCCGAACACTTGTGCATGTACTCACACACACAAATGCACATAGACGCCCACATATACATAATATATATATATCATTAAATTATATATTATATATATAATATATATATATATATATATATATAATATATATATATATATATATATATATATATATATATATATATACGCGAACGTACTCAGACAATCTAAAGTTTTTGTGTATATCGAATAATAATAAATTGGTATGCGGATGCTCAAGTGAACAACTTAGGGAATTAGTACAGTCTTTAAACCTCTAGTACCTGCATCTGCTGTGTGACTCCTGTGGCAAATTACACAGGGGGAACTGGGCGTCCCTAAACATTCGAGGCTATGTTTTACTTGAGATAACCCATGTACATGAAGGTTACAATATACTAAACACACATGCAGAGTAAACCACGTAGAATATCACTTTCATTCTTCTGCTAGTAGCAGAATAATTCCATAGATGTCATTTAATAAATTGATGCTTCATCTTGATAGTAAGGTCGGACTTATATTTCGGAAAGATCTATAAAAATTAACATCCACATCATGTGATGTATTAGAATAATGATTGTCGGTGTAGGTTTCAGGACTAGTGATGTCCATTACTTGAACATTTGCGCTATCAGCCCTATCGTAAGCATTTGAGACAATGATATTCAATTGTCTCACACCCTACCGATTTAACCAAGGAAAGAACACAACACATATTGTGAAGTAAGTAAATCGACGGGATGATCATGACCGAAACGCCTCTGATCATAGCCTTGTCATCAGTGAACAACAAGCATAATTTACAACCAACTGAAATATATTCTGGGAAAGGAGGGAAATTCGTCGGGTTTGCATTTTAGTAACTAGAGAAATGAGATATCGCCATCCCAATAATCGATCAAAAACTTATATGAGGCCATAGAATATTCAGATAAGTGGAGAAAACTTATTTAATTTCTGACGATAATTTGTCGGTGAGCATTTGGTTCCAAGCAACCATAACACCCCCTTCCCCTTAACATAGCGGATCGGCAAAAGTGACCAATAAAATAACACATAGAAACATATAGACACACACACGCACATATATATACATATATACGACGGGCTTCTTTAAGTTTCTGTCTACCAAATCACTCACAGGGCTTTACGCCTATATATATATATATATATATATATATATATATATATACACACACAAACGTACATATTTGCACACATTCACATTCACATACACACACAGGTACACTTACACACACACCATACACGCACATATTTTTTGTTCGTGTTTGTGTATGTATATATATCCCGATGCATTTTTATATAACCAGACATGATTACATATAACACCGCGTAGCAATTCTTTGTCCTGAAATCCTAGATTGCCGCTCATATAATGTTTACTCTGGCTTAGGTAGAATGCCAGTGGTTGTTGTTTTGTGGGGGAAGTGGTCAGTCGACTAATTGGACTTCAGCTCCTCTGAGAAATGAAATGCAAAGGGGACTTCGGCGGGAAAGGAACTCAGAACGCGAATAGCCGACAGAAGCGCTGCAAAGCAATTTGTAAATTTGTGTACAGGCATTGTGTACAGGCATTGCCGACTATTTTGCTTGGATATTCTTGTTTAATATTATATTTTTAATTTAAACTCTATACTTTTTAAGCGAAAAACTTATTTTTTCATTCGAAAGTCCTGCGGGGATGGGAAGGTTGCGAAGCATTCAGATCTGAGGTGGTGGAAGCATGTATTTAGTGGTATACAAGTGTCCTATGGGTTTTTGGTTGCATGTGTGCTGAAGCAGTTGAATTCAGGGAAAATCCTGCTCACCTAGAGACCGGAGACAATGCTATATAACTAAATGGATGGGAAGATGACGACTGGATGTCCTCTGACCATAGCTTTACTCAATCAGGAAACATTGGCTTGTGACGCAGATATGTTTACAATGTTTTCCATCAAACACCTGGAGATACCTGCGAAATCTCTTTCCAATCACACACTCTTATTTTAGACAATGGAGGACATGGTTGCTAATGTTTGAATAAAAATAATTAGTAGGGTATAATTGGAATGCCTTTGTGCAAAATTACGATCAGTCAGGGCAAACAACAACGTCGACACAACACACCCTAAGTAAAACACAAAAAAACAAACAAAGATATGTACCTAAAATTGGCCTCGTTCTCAGACTGTATCACCACATCAAACAACGCAATTATCTGCGTCAGACTTTCTATCATTACATGATACAACGCCATATCGTTAGCTGACAAGAGACATCACTTAGGAGTAACGCTCAGATTTTTCTCGGGATCCATGTAAATTCAGTGGGTGTTGCTTCGGGAAAACGCCTAGTAGATAAGAAGGATTCTGGGATGCTGTCCCACTTATGTCATATAACATGTTAAATAATATAATTGGTGTCCAAGGCGAATGACCACGCTGTTGACGGTGTTACATTCGCGATAGCGAGATCGCGGTTTCAATTCCCGTAAAGGGAATTGTATTGCATTCTTAAGCAAATCACCTCATCTTATATTACTTTGCGTCGTGTAGAAATGGTGAATTTCTTAAAAATGGATTTATTTTCCGGATATTAAAGTACAGCGAATAACATACATCGACAGAAAATACTGACACTGCCGTTAAAAAAACACATAACGGGTTATAAAATATGTGTACTTCGGTCAGTATTCTTATCCGATACAAGCCGCAAAATGAGACAATAAACTTTCATGAGGTAATAGAATATTCAGATAAGTGGATAAACCTTTTCTAATTTCTGTAAAAAATTAATACTGAAGTCATATTTGAAACCGGCATTGTAAATGTAAATCAATTTTTGCTACTTTCCTGTAAATATTTAAAATTGATATTTATACACACACATATCTACACTGGCGAGATTAAATTTAAGACCGATGATAATAATCCTATTTCTAACAAAATATTTTGTTACTAACACCATACAAATTATTTCTAACTTTTACACTTTATGGAGACTTTATTTCTCTTTGGAATGATGCAGACAATAACTATTTTTATACAACTTGAAGAATGCATGAAAGTACTAGTTCAATCAGAGTGGATATTTGATATTCTATCGCTTCATTATGTTATCTTATCATATATTATTATAGGATTGTAAATAAATCATGAAAATCAAAGTTGGAATTTCTTTAAGTAATATATTCTCCTATACACAATCATACATACCTGTGTATAAGTGCATATATATATATATATATATATATATATATATATATATTATATATATATATATATATATATATATATTATATATATATGTACATATATGTATATATATATGTATATATAAGGATATTATTGCTTACAATATTATCAAGTGTCAAGCATGCGTAAAAAATGCCATAAGGTAAGGCATCATTAATTAATGATTAAAGTTCCTACAAGCAGCACCAGCACACTAAAAATAGCATTACGAAGAGAAGAGAGAGAGAGAGAGAGAGAGAGAGAGATTAAGAGAGAAAGTCAGAAAGAGAAAAAAAGAGAGAGAAAATGAAAGTGTGGAGCAGAGAGAGAGGGAAAGAAAAAAGAAAGAAAGAGAGAAAGAGAGAGAGAGACAATTCGAAAAATAATTAGACAGATAAACAAACAGAAACTTCATACATAATTGAAACACACCACACACCATACTCACACACACACATACCCAACACACACACACACACACACCACACACATACATACTTATATAATGGTAAAAAATAACGCTCTCTTTCCTCAGTCAAGTCCCACAAGTCACGACCATCTCGGGCAGGAACACTTGGGAGGTTCGATCTGGTTGCCCCCCACTAAAGTCTCTCTCTCTCTCTCTCTCTCTCTCTCTCTGTATATATATATATATATATATATATCATATACATATATCATCTTTTATCCTTACATTTCCACGTGTATTTATATTTCTTTCTTTAACATATTTCTACTATGCTTATATATATACATACACACACACACACACACACACACATATTATATATATATATATATATATATATATACTATATATATATATATATACATATATATAACACACACACACACACATATATATATATATATATATATATATATACATATTATATACACACACACACACACAAACATATAAGTGAGTTGTGTATGTGCGTGTATTCATTCAAACAATTACTAAAATATATAGCTGCACCAAGTGGGAAATTCCGTTTGTACAATTGTTCCGAGTATAAATTATTTGGCAAACAATCCACTTGACAAACAGTAGAAAAGTAGACATTTAATATAAATTTTAATACAGAATAAGCAGGATAAGAAGAAAAAGGCGTAGCAGAGAGTCGCTGAGGAGATCACAGTATGTGAGACGAAAGAATTTATACTAATAGTATAATAATAATAATATATAATAATAATAATAATAATAATAATAATAATAATAATAATAATATAATAATAATAATAACAATAATAATAGTCGTTCCTACTATAAGCACAAAGCCTGACATATTCTTGGATGGGGGAGTAGTCGATTACATAGCCCCTAGTACTCAACTGGTATTTATTTATAGACCTCGAAATGTTGAAATGTGAAGTTGACCTCGGGTGATTTGAACTCAGAAACTAATGATGGATGAAATACTACCAAGCATTTGCCCGGCGTGCTAACGATTCTGCCAGCTAAACCTCAAATAATAATAATAATAATAATAATATTATTATTATTATTATCCTGTCTACTGGAAGCACAAGGACTAGTCCATTACATCGATCCCAGTGTGTAACTGGTACTTAATTTATCGTTTCCGAAAGGATGAAGGGCAAAGTCGATCTAAGCGGAATTTGAACTCAGAATGTAGTGAGAGACGAAATACTTATCTCTTTACTACCCACAAGGGGCTAAACACAGAGAGGACAAACAAGGACAGACACGCTGATTAAGTCGATTATATCGCCTCCAGTGCGTAACTGGTACTTATTTAATCGACTACAAAAGGATGAAAGGCAATATCGACCTCGGTGGAATTTGGACTCGGTGGAATTTGAACTCAGAACGTAACCGCAGACGAAATACTTCTAAGCGTTTCCCCCGGCGTACCAACAACAACAACAACAACAACAATAAAGTGAATATCAAATATATATTGCGCGTGTTTCATTGGCAACTGACGACCATCTCCATATAGAAGAATTTCTGTTTTAACACCCAATTTCAAAAATGCATGACCGTAATAATATTAAATATTAAGTAGAAATATTCCGCCGAGGTTGTCTTTGGCCTTTTATCCTTTCGGGGTCGATGAAATCAATATCAGTTATGTACTGGGGTCGATGTAATCAACTTACTCTCTCCTCCGAAATTGCTGGTGTTGTGCCAAAATTTGAAATCAATGTGTAGGAGAAATAAAACAAAACACAGCATCACTCACTAATGGACACCATGTAAATGGTTTTAACAAATTATAAAGTGAACGGGTTAGAGAGTGTTTCATGTTTATGCGTGTTTCCTTGGATTGAATCTGTGTAGGTGGGCATGTTTAGGCGCGGCTGTGTGGTAAGACGCTTGCTTCCAGATCTGGTTTCGTGTTCGGTTCCACTGCGTGGCACACTGCGCACATGTCTTCTACCGTAGCCATTGGACTCTCAAAATCCTCAGAAGTGGATTTGGTAGATGGAAACGGAAAGAAGCCTATCGTGACTATTCTTTTACTTGTTTCAGTCATTTGACTGCGGTCATGTTGGAGCTCCGCCTTTAGTCGAACAAATCGACCCTAAGACTTAATCTTTGTAAGCCTATTACTTTTTCTATCAGTTTCCTTTCCAGAACCGCTAGGTTACAGGGACGTAAGCACACCAACATCGGTTGTCAAGGGATGGTGGAGGGACAAATATAGACACACAAATACACACACATAGGACGGGCTTATTTGTGTTTCCATCTATGAAATCCACTCAAAAGGCTTTGGTCGGCCCTAGGCTATAGTAGAAGACACTCAGCCAAGGTGTCTGGCAATGGGACTGAACCCGGAACCATGTGTTTCTTACTCTACGGACACTCCTATGCCTATATATGTCTGTCTGTATGTATCAGTGTGTGCGTGTGTCTCTGTGTACGTGTTTGTCCCACCGCTTGACGGCCTGTGTTGGTGTGTTTACGTTCCGTTAACTTAGCGGTTCACCAATATACTCCAATAAAATAAGTACAAGGCTTAAAACATTAAGTACTGAGGTCAATTAGTTCGACTCAAAACTTCTCAAACCAGTGGCATCTCTATATATGCACATAATCCTTTCCAAGCCATTTTCGTTAAAGGAATTGTTCGTTACCCGAGTAATTGAAATACATACAAATAGAAGAAATGTGTTCCATGCCCTCCCCAAAGCCACATAAAAGTATATATTATACCTTAGCGTTGATACAAAAGAAAATCATGTAAAAGGCGTATGTAGTGTGACTGCTCAGTTTGGTTTACAACTAAAACACCGGCTGAAACAGAAAAGTGGTGGAGAAATTGCGTATCAAAGGTGATATGAAGTGGTTGATCATTGAGCGGAGGGACATAAATTATAACAGATAATGATCAAGCAAATATTTAGCGTTTTTCAAGAACATTCATTTTATAATTTATAATATAAGTGTGGGTGCAGGAGTAGCTGTTTAGTAAGTAGAGTGCTTACTAACCACATGGTTCGGGGTTCAGTCCCATTGCGTGGCGTCTTGGTAAATGCGTTCTACTATAACCTCGGCCGACCAAAGCCTTGTTAGTGGATCTGGAAGACGGAAACTGAAAGAAGCCCATCATGTGGATGTGTGTGTGAGTTTGTGTGTCTGTGTTTGTCCCCGACCATCGCTTGACAACCGATGTTGGTGAGTTTACGTCCCCGTAATTTAGTGGTTCAGCAAAGAAGACTCATAGAATAAGTACAAGTCCTTATAAATAATAAGTTGGGTGAAAAATGCATGCTCCAGCATGGCTGCAGGAAATGGCTGAAACAATAAAAGAACTGTGCAGAGTGTTACAAATATGCACAAACAAGAAAATGCAGAAATGCTAATATCCTTATCGAGGATATTATTCGTTCCCAGTCTTTTGGGAAACCATGGAGTTCTCAGATAAATGTCTGGTATTTTCGTGATCGAAGAGTTAGTAAAGTTTCCAGGAAAGTCCCTGGCAAAGGATAATGGAAATTAACAGTTGCATCTTTGAATAGAAAGTGAATCAGATTTGGAAGGCCTTGGAAGAGTCTATTATTGGCGAATGAGAATATATGAGAGTATATAAGATTAGTCTATATAGTGAAGGGGTGTTTGACTGGGGGTTAAAGGGATGCATGTATACACACACATGCATAAGAGAGAGACATACACATACACACGCACTAACATATGCACACACACACACACACACATATGCAGTGGCATATTCCTATTGATATACACGCAGTCAGATACACACACTTACGCGGCCATACATACACATGCATACGTATGAGTTTAGAGATGGACAGATAAATGTCTGTTTGCACACACAGACACACCACATACAATTCTCGCATAGTCATCGTATATAAGTATAGAGAGTTAAATTAAATTAAGTCAGAGAGGAGAGAGAGAGAGAGAGAGGGTAAATTGAGAGGAGAGGATTATTTAGTAATTAAGGACGTAAAGCAGATGTATAAACGCCAGTCACCTCATTGTATATTTGTCTACCAATGTCGGCCAGAGTGATTAAATCGCCAAACTGGAAATACCCAGGACTGGATAGGGTACAAGGATATTGGCTGAAAATTTCCCCATCACTACACAGAAGAATAGCCAAGCAAATATATAAATTATCAACAACGGAGTACAAATCCCAAAGAGGCTGACCACAAGTAAAACAATTCTTTGCCAAAAGAATCCCAACTAAGCAATACAGTGGATAATTGCCGGCCTATCACCTGTCTGCCCCTCATGTGGAAGTTGTTGAAAGGAATAAAATCTAATTAGGTGTATAATTAAATAAATTACAAAGAGCCAGTGGAACAGAAAGGGTACAGAAAGAGACAGTTACAGACTAATATGGTTTCAGAAAGGAAACTGAAACGGGAGACACATTTTGTAAGCAACTGCACACGGTCAGGCATTCATAACTAACTAGATAAAAGCCAAAATAGACATGATGCAACACTCACGGATAAGTAAATGTTTGAGTATATTCAGTATTGCAGACAATACCAGAGACTTAATTAGTTACAGCAATAGTGCAAAGAATCGGAAACAGGTGACACTGCCTTAGGAAATGTTAATATCGGGCGAGGAATTCTCCAGGGAGACACGTTATCCCCATTAATATATGTGTTATGCTTAACTGTCGTCAGTTTAGTACTAAGAAAGGCAAAAGCAGGGTATCAGTTTAGAGATGATAAAGGGAATATTAATCATTTGCTCAAGATGGACGATTAGAAGCCTTTTGGTTCCTTAATACGAATTAGAAGACTCTGCAGCAAAGATATAGGCATGGAATTTGGCATAGATATGTGCGCAACATCTGTCATAAAAAAGGGACAGGTAGTCAGCAGTGAAGGCCAGATAGCAAGAGAGTAAAATCACTGAAGGAAGAGAATCATAAGTGCTTCGGAGTATTAGAATCTGACAGTGTACTAACAATAGAAATAAAAACAAAATAGATAAGGAGTACATCGGAAGGGTGAAGAAGCTAATGAAGGGAAAGCTAAGTGTTCTAAATCTAGTAAAGGTTGTAAAAACTTTGGGAAGTATGGTTACTTCGGTTTTCAGCAGATTTGTTGATTGAAAAAATCTGAATTACCAAATCTAGACAGAAGAACAAGGAAGGAATTCAATATGAATGGAGGACTTCAGCCTCGATTAGGAAGAGCAACATTGCACTTACTTAGAATAACGAAAGTGGAAGAGGTTTAATATAACCAGAAGGTAGCGTAGAGTTAGCCAGAGTTGATATATATAATAGTGAAGAAAATCTATGATTTGCAAGAGTTATAGTAGCAGATAGGAAGGAAAAAGCCATATGAAATTAAAACCAGAAAATAAGGGAGAAACTGACATGAGAATTTTTGCATGGTCGATTGGCAAAGATAGTTGCAGGAATAGTAATATTGAGACATGGTTATGGTTGCTGAAAGGAATCTGAAAAGGGAGACAGAGTTTCTAAGCAACATCTTGATAGTGAGGTCGGACTTATATTTCGGAGATATCTATGAAAACTAACATCCACATCATCTGATGTCATACAATAATTATTGTAGATGTAGGTTTCAGGACTAATGAATGCCTATTACTGGATCATTTGCGCTATCAGCCCTGTCGTAAGCATGTGAGACAATGATATTCCATTGTCTCACACCCTACCGTCTTAACCACGGAAAGAACACAACACACTTTGCGATGTAAGGAAATCGACGGGATGATCATAACCGAAACGCCTATGATCATATTCTTGTCATCAGTGAACAACAAGCATTCTTTACAAGCAACTGAAATATATTCTGGGAAACGAGGAAAATTCGTCGGGTTTGCATTTTAGTAACTCGAGAGATGAGGTCGTATCTTTGAGCAGATATGGCCATCCCAATAATCGATAAAAACAATGGCGTTTGTTTTAGAAAAGCGTCAAGTAGATAAGAATGGGTGTTGCCAGGACATATGAAAAATAAAATTTTGGTAATATAATAGAAGTCGAGGACACATGAAACCGTGGTTAAGGGTGCTACACACGATAACAAGCTCGTGATTTCAAATACAGGACCGAGAGATGTATGGCGCGCAAGACACTTCATCTTATGTTACACAGCGACCATTTCAACACTTGACGTGTAGGAATGGTGACTAGCTGGAAAATAGTTTTATTTTCCGGATATTAAAGAATTTCAGCCAATCACATATATCAAGGGAAAATACTGCCACTCTCGTTTAAAAAAGAAAGGATAATTATTACAACAGGGTATTTCATTCAGTATGCTTATCGGATAGCACCTGGAACGTTGGACAAAAATAGAATATTTAGATAAGTGGATAAAATTGATTTAATTTGTGTTAAAAATCCAAACTGAAGTAATATTTGGAGCCGGCGTTATAAAGGTAAATAATTTTCTTACTTTTCTTTTAAGATTTTACATTTATATATACACACACACATATATATGATTTATTTTTTCCCTCTCTCTCTATCTTTCTATAAATATGAGACTTAATAAAATAACGTTGTTCCTGACGATCATTTTTCGGTGAGCATTTGGTTCCAAGCAAAGATAACATAGCGGATCGGCAAAAGTGACCAATAAAATCACACATACAAACATATATATACACACACACACACACACACACACATTTATATATATATATATACATATATACGAGGGGCTTCTTTCAGTTTCTGTTTACCAAATCCACTCACAGGGCTTTGCTCGACCCGAGGCTATAGTAAAAGACACTTGCCTAAAGTGCAACGCTGTGGGACTGAACCAGGAACCATGTGATTGGTAAACAAGCTACTTACCACACAGACACTCCAAAGCCTATATATATATATATATATATACATATATATATACAAACGTACATAATTGGACACATTCACATGCACAAACATGCACAGGTACACTTACAAACACATGAAAGGCAAAGGGGACTTCGTGGGAAAGGAACTCAGAACGCGAATAGCCGACAGAAACGCTGAAAAGCAATTTGTAAATTTGTGTACAGGCATTGTGTACAGGCATTGCCGACTATTTTGCTTGGATATTCTTGTTTAATATTATCTTTTTAATTTAAGCTCTATACTTTTTAAGCGAACAACTTATTTTTTCATTCGAAAGTCCTGCGGGGATGGGAAGGTGACGAAGCATTCAGATCTGAGGTGGTGGAAGCATGTATTTAGTGGTATACAAGTGTCCTATGGGTTTTTGGTTGCATGTGTACTTAAGCAATTGAATTCAGGGAACACCCTGCTCACCTAGAGACCGGAGACAATGCTATATAACTAAATGGATGGGAAGATGACAACTGGATGTCCTCTGATCATAGCTTTACTCAATCAGGAAACATTGGCTTGTGACGCAGATATGTTTATAATGTTTTCCATCAAACACCTGGAGATACCTGCGAAATCTCTTTCCAATCACACACTCTTATTTTAGACAATGGAGGACATGGTTGCTAATGTTTGAATAAAAATAATTAGTAGGATATAATTGGAATGCCTTTGTGCAAAATTACGATCAGTCAGGTCAACAACAACGTCGACAACAACACCCTAAGTAAAACACAAAAAACAACAAAGATATGTACCTAAATTGGCCTCGTTCTCAGACTGTATCACCACATCAAACAACGCAATTTTCTGCGTCAGACTTTCTATCATTACATGATACAACGCATATCGTTAGCTGACAAGAGACATCTCTTAGGAGTAACGCTCAGATCTTTTTCGGGATCCATGATAATTCAATGGGTGTTGCTTCAGGAAAACGCCTAGTAAATAAGATTTCTGGCATGCTGTCACGCCTACATATGTCATGTACCATGTTCAATAATATAATTGGTGTCCACGCTGCTAATGGTGCTGAATTCACGATAGCGAGATCTCGGTTTCAATTCTCGTAAAGGGACTTGTATTGCGTTCTTAGCAAAACACCTCATCTCATATTACTTTGCGTCGTGTAGGAATGGTGAATTTCTGGAATTCCGGATATTAAAGTTCAGCGAATCCCATACATCGACAGAAAATACTGACACTGCCTTAAACGTTAAAAACCCCACACATAACGGGTTATAACAAATGTGTACTTCGGTCAGTATTCTTATCCGATACAAGTCGCAAAATGATACAATAAACTGACATGAGGTAATAGAATATTCATTCAGATAAGTGGATAAACCTTGTCTAATTTGTGTAAAAAATTAAAACTGAAGTCATATTTGGAGCCGCATTATCGAGGTGAATCAATTTTGCTACTTTCCTGTTAAGATTTAAATTAATTTTATACACACACATATCTACGCTGGCGAAAGTAAATCTAAGACCGATGATAATAGTCCATTTCTCACAAAATATTTTGTTACTAAGACCATACGATTACCTCTATCTTTTACACTCATGCAGAATTCATTTCTCTTTCGAATGATGCAGACAATAACTATTTTTATACAACTTGAAGAATGCATGAAAGTACTTGTTCAATCAGAGTGGATATTTGATATTCTATCGCTTCATTATGTTATATTATCTTATCATATATTATTATAAGATTGTAAATAAATCAATAAAATCAAAGTTGGAATTTCTTTCAGTAATATATACTTCTATACACAATCATACACACCTGTGTATATGTGCATATATATATATATATATATATATATATATATAGTATATATAATATATATATATATATATATATATATATATAAATATAAGAGAGTGGTCACTATATTGATCACTCTAGCACCAGTTAATCCAAAAGGTTTCAACCACGAAAATATATGTTTCCCATGAAAGCCCAAGTACACTGTTAGCTCACACGGACAGGGCAAATAAAAAATAACAAAAATACAGATTATTTTGGGACAATTGTTTCGCTATTAATGAATTAATGTAATATTACTTACATAATCCATTTGTAGCTCGTCAGCCAAGACTATCTGGATGAAATCCACTCAATCACACGCCAGATTTTACCATAACGATAAATACGCGTGTGGTTCAATTGATTACATCCGACGTTATAATTCAAATGCCCCACCAACAGCGCGCCAAACTCTCACGGAAACAAATACAGCATTTAGAAATAAATGCAGCATAATATAATTATTAATAAGGGTGAGAGAATTAGATACTAATTTAATAGTATATTTATTCCACACCAAGTGGCCTAGTGCTACGAGAAAACCTGGATTATTATAATATTTTATAACATATTATAATATTTTCACAATAAATATAAGAGAGTGGTCACTATATTGATCACTCTAGCACCAGTTAATCCAAAAGGTTTCAACCACGAAATATATGTTTCCCATGAAAGCCAAGTACGACTGTTAGCTCACACGGACAGGCAAATAAAAAATAACAAAATACAGATTATTTGGGACAATTGTTTCGCTATTAATGAATTAAATGTAATATTACTTACAATAATCCATTTGTAGCTCGTCAGCCAAGACTATCTGGATGAAATCCACTCATCACACGCCAGATTTTACCATAACGATAAATACGCGTGTGGTTCAATTGATTACATCCGACGTTATAATTCAAATGCCCCAACCAACAGCGCGCCAAACTCTCACGGAAAAATACAGCATTTAGAAATAAATGCAGCATAATTATAATTAATTAATAAGGGTGAGAGAATTAGATACTAATTTAATAGTATATTTATTCCACACCAAGTGGCCTAGTGCTACGAGAAACCTGGATTATTATAATTTTTATAACATATTATAATATTTTCCACAAATAAATATAAGAGAGTGGTCACTATATTGATCACTCTAGCACCATTTAATCCAAAGGTTTCAACCACGAAAATATATGTTTCCCAATGAAAGCCAAGTACGACTGTTAGCTCACACGGACAGGGCAAATAAAAATAACAAAAATACAGATTATTTTCACACGCGTATTTATCGTTATGGTAAAATCTGGCGTGTGATTGAGTGGATTTCATCCAGATAGTCTTGGCTGACGAGCTACAAATGGATTATTGTAAGTATATTACATTTAATTCATTAATAGCGAAACAATTGTCCCAAAATAATCTGTATTTTTGTTATTTTTTATTTGCCCTGTCCGTGTGAGCTAACAGTCGTACTTGGCTTTCATGGAAACATATATTTCGTGGTTGAAACCTTTGGATTAACTGGTGCTAGAGTGATCAATATAGTGACCACTCTCTTATATTTATTTTGTGA
>NW_021825231.1:5000-10000 GCF_006345805.1 Octopus sinensis | reverse complement strand
GTGGTTGTGGTAGGGATGGCCGTAATGGTAGTGGTTGTTGTTGTTCTTGATGGTGTAGTTGTTCACCACTAAGTGAACAAGGATCGAACAAACTTATGATCAATGCCGTTCCAACTATGACCATATCGACCGCATTTATCCTGTATAATATATACAGTATACTCAAAACTATGTTATTCAATGCCTTTTTTTCAAAAGGGTGGGGGACTTGGCTGCTATGCTTAGCATGATGGGCTTCCACAAGAGGTTGCCTCATTTGTGTGGCTAAGGGAGGTGGTGGTGGTAGTGGTGGTGGTGAGAGAGTGATGCATATTAAAGATGGTGGTTTGTGCGGCGTTGGTAATGGCGATGGTGTAGAGATGGTTGGTGGTGGGTAGCATTTGCTGGTATGTGTGAGACAATTGTCTGCAGTGTGTGGGGATGGTGGTGGTGGTGGTGGTGGTGGTAGCGGGGAGGTTGCAATAAGGACATTATTCATTGAGGAACCACTCACTGGGACAGAGTTTATCGAATTAAAACTTTCAAACGGGTTCAAATTGACTGCTATCCATTAATCTCCATGGGGACAGATAGGTGAGGGGGGAAGTCGTCGAGCACCAGTGACAACAGTCAAGATAATGCTAGTGGTAGTGGTGGTAGTAGTAGTGACAGCAATAGTAGTAGTAACAGTAATGGTGGTGGTGGTGGTAGTATTTGTAGTTGAAGCAGCAGCGGCAGTAGTAGTAGAAATTGTTGTTGCTGAAGTAGTAGCAGCGGTAGTGGAAATTGTGATGGTAGTTGTTGTAGCTGAAGCTGCAGCAACAACAACAACAATAGTAGTATTAGCAGTAGTAGTCATTGTAGCAGCAGCTACAATGTAGTAGTAGTAGTAGCAGCAGTAGTAGTGGTGGTGGTGGTGGTAGTAGTAGAAATCCAATAAGGGAATTATCCCCCTCGTCCTAAGTTGTGTTAGTTCTCACCGCCAGCACCAGCACCACCGCCACTGCCGCCGCCATCATCGCCACCACCACCAACACAACTGCCGCCGTCGCTGCCACCACCACCACCACCACCACCACCACCACCACACTACGACCACCACCGCCACCATCACCCCCAACCACCACCACTACCACCACCACCACCACCACCATCACCACCAACAACAACAACAACAACAGCAGCAACAACAACAACAACAACAACAACATCAACACAACGACCACTACCACATCACTACTACCACCACTGCCGCCGCCACCACCACAAAAATAATAAGTTACACAACAACGGCAACAATCATGGCTAATACCACCACAACAACAATACACCCTGAATCACCTTCTGCATAAAAACATAATAGTAAAGTTGGGCTATCATGTATGATACAATAAGCAATGAAATTTTATTTAACTGAAATTACACCTTTAATCATAAAAGAAGATTGTTTCTTTTAAATAATTTGATGTTCGGATTCACTCATTTGTGTCATGACTGGGTCACAAACATGCCCACCACTGCTGATATTCATTTATATTTTATCATTATTTCAACGTATTCGCAAGAACCGTTATCGCGCCGAGCAAAGTGCATGGCGGCGTTTCTTCCGGCTTTTTATGGGTGGAGTTCAAATGCCGGCAAGGTCGACTTTGCCTTTCATCCACCTCGGGATCGATTAAATAAAGTACTACTCAAGTACTCAACGCATAATTGCTGGCCTTTATCTAAATAGTAAGGAACACGCGCACGCACGCACACACGTATCCATACATACACACATGTATATTCATATATACGTTCACACACACACACATATAAATAGAGAGAGAGAGAGAGAGAGAGAGAGAGTGAGAGCGCGTGAGAAATAGATTGAGGAAATAATTATAATCGTGTCTATCGCCTCATTAACACATCATGCAGGATCGTAGTATTCCCAAACCAGAATGAAATCCGTAAGACTTCGATTGATCCTAAAGGAAGCGCTAACCCAACTCCAAGGCAGGATTCAATGGGTTTAGCATTAAGCCCCGCAAAGTGAATATTAAAAATAGTAATTTAAATGAGAAAGGGAGAGGTCAAATTGACATTACATTAGTTTCCGTATACGGACGACATCTTTCATTCCGTGTCTCCTGAAATGTTGTTTAATACATGCCATAAATGTTTAATACATGCCTTCAAATCGTGGCACCTGAAGAAGTGAATGGACGTTAAGAATATCATTACGTATTTGTATATGTCTTACGGCATGTGTTACGACATGACATTGTTTGAATAACGTAACGTTGTATGAGATATGGAATACATGATATGGTAGGTTTACAGAAACAATTGTCTACGTGAATTCTCCAATCCTAATTTAAATTACACACACACACACACCTGTATAGATACGTGCATATATATATATATTATATATATATATATATATACATATATCAATCATTTTTCATTCGTCTATAACGACGTAATAGCCCCAGTGCGTAGATGTACCATGGATAACTGTTATCTATCTATCTATCTATCTATCTATCTATCTATCTATCTATCTATCTATCTATCTATCTATCTATCTACCTACCTACCTACATACCTACCTACCTACCTATCTATCTATCTATCTATCTATCTATCTATCTATCTATCTATCTATCTATCTATCTATCTATTTATCTATCTATAAGGGAAGCGTTCTTATGGTTAGGCGACCCATTTGCTGTCAACATCCGCTAAATTGAGGGCTAGGCATGCCGGGCGTGGTTGATGATGCGCAGACATGCGCTGAGACTGCGACATCTCCGGCGCTTCATAGATGACAGTGAACAGGCGTAGTCGCCGTTTGTGCGGCGCTTTCCCGCAGCTCGTCTCCTTGGCCAAACTGCAGTTGTGGATCAAACAGTGTTATCGAGAAGCATTACCTGTTCGGGATAAGCTCTATAGGCACGGTTCGAGACACATCGGATCGACTTGCCCGAGATGCGGTCAGAGCGACGAAACTGTTCTGCACGCACTCGTGCAGTATCCAACCATTTCGGACCAGTGGGCTTATGCCAAACGGCTACTGTCACGTGTAGGACGAGTCCGTCTGTCGGCCGAGTCTATCGTGGCAATTGCTTCGCCACCTTCCCTCAACCGGGAGGGCAAGGCAGTCTTCATCGCACTGGTGGCTATGGTGAAAGAATGTGTGTGGTGGACCCGAGCGAAAGGATTAGAGACAAACACTTACCTCTCTGGCCAATCGCTCATCAACTTTTTCAAGTACCACTTGAAAAGGAAGGTGAGAATAGAGAGACAGATTTTGTCTCGTGAACGTTTAAAAAAAAAGGTGGTCTCGTGAAAGTTTCAAACAAATTTGAGTGTAGCAAAGATGGTGCGTGCGAGTGATGAAACCACTTTGAGCATGATCCTGTAAATCGTAAAATGAGAGAGAGAGAGAGAGAGCACTTTGCTCTCATGTGCTTATTCCCTCCATGCCTGAGGTTACCATTGTCTTTTCCGTAGGCTTTTCTTTCCATGGATAAACCTAATCTTACTTTTTGCATTTTTAAAACTCTTCTGTGATACAAAATCCCTTTTGATCGTCTTATTTTTCCCGATCTCTTTTGATAGGAATTTTACTTTATTTTACTGTTTTACTTTTTTCCATTTGCGAAAGGAAAAGCTCTACATTTGTATTTGTCTGCTCTATGTTCAGCCCTTTGTGGCCAATAAAATAAGTTATCTATCTATCTATCTATCTATCTATCTATCTATCTATCTATCTATCTATCTATCTATCTATCTATCTATCAATTTATCTGCCTGTCTGTCTGTCTGTTTGTCTGTCTATCTATTTGTCTGTCTGCCTATCTATCAATTTATCTGTCTATCTGACTGTCTGTCTATCAATCTATCTGTCTGTCTACCTATTTATCAATTTATCTGTCTGGCTATCTGTCGATCTATCTGTCTGTCCGTCTATCTATCTGTCTGTCTGGTGGTTTGCCCTCAAGAGAGCAGTGAAAGCAGAAGCAATTAGATATAGCAAAGCACTAGTCATAGATAGAAAGAGAGTAGAGGGTGAGCTAGTTAAGAAGTTAGAAGAGGCAATAAGATGCAGCATTCGACGTTTTGGCGCTGTGGTTGGCCCTCGACCAACACTTCAACGCCAAACACGAATAGTGTGTTGTCAGGGCTAAGATGCGTGCTCTAAGGAACGAAGGTGTTGGAGCAGCGCGAGAGGCCCGGGTGGCGGAAGCGCAACGGGGCAACAAAGCCACCATTCGGTCTCTGGTAGATGAACAGGGGCGCGAATTGCTCGAGCCCAGCAAGATGTGCGAGGCGTTTAGGTGGCATTTTGCCTGACTGTTCGGGACGTGTGGCGAGCGAGAACGCAGGTTGGACTTTAGTCACTACCTGCACGACTCTCGGCAAGAGAGGCAGAGTGCTGCGAAGGTGCCATCACGGCGGCGGAAGTGAGGGATGCGATGGCGGGATGCTCAAGGGACAAATCGCCGGGTTTGGATGGTCAGCCCTACGAGTTTTACTATTGTATGCCAGACTTGTTTAGAGACGTTTTGCAGCGGTGTACTGCAACTGGCAGCAAAACGGGAGCATTCCAAGTTTTGTGAGTCGAGGAGCTGTAACGCTGCTTAAGACAGATCCAAACAAGGGGGACGTCATAGATAACTTTAGGCCCATCACTCTGCCCAATGCAGACTTGAAAATTTTGACCAAGATGTTAGCCAAGAGGTTGGCGCTTATCATCGAGAAACTGGTCGACAAGGCGCAAACTTGCGACGTGCGGGTCCGGAGCATCCAAGACAACCTCCATCTGATGTCTATCTATCTATCTGTCTGTCTGTCTATCTATCAATTTATCTATCTGTCTATCTATCAATCTGTCTGTCGGTCTATCAATCTGTCTGTTTGTCTGACTATCTATCAATTTATCTGTCTGTCTGTCTATCTATCTGTCTTCCCGAAATGGCTGTTTCCAACCACTTCGGACCCCGTGAGCTTATAACGAACGGCTGCTGTCA
>NW_021825230.1:15000-16351 GCF_006345805.1 Octopus sinensis | reverse complement strand
GTAATATATATATATATATTATATATATATATATAGATATATATATATATATATTATATATATATAATATCTATATATATATATATATATATATATATATGCAGAGAGATGCATGAGAGAGAGAGAGAGAGAGAGAGAGAGAGAGAGAGAGAGAGAGAGAGAGAGAGACGCACAGACGATTACACGGGTTACGCAGAACGTACTTAAAGTAGAAAACAGGATTCTCCAGCAGGAAAAGGTTAATGACCTGAAAAGAAGCCCAGCCTGCTTTTGTTATTATTAGTTGCATAGATGTGTGTGTGTGTGTACTCTGTGTGTCTGTGAGTGCGTGTGTGTATGTGTGGTGAGTCTGTTTGTGAGGTTGCGGGGTGAGTTTGCATGCAAATATATATATAATATATAGATATATAGAATATTTATATATATATATATATATAGATATATATATATATATATATATATATATATATATAATATACATACATATATATATGTATGTATGTATATATATATATATACATATATATAATATACATATATACATATATATATAATGAAGTATATATATATATATATATATATATTATATATATATATATATACATACATATATATAATATACATATATACATATATACATATATACATGCATATATACATGTATGCATATATATATACACATATATACTTATATATGCATATACACGTAATACGTATGAAAATATATATATGCATATATATGTATATGCATATACATATACGTATAAACATAATATACATATATATACCTATATATATATATTATATATATATATATATATATATATACATATATATATATATACATATTATATATATATATAATATGCATAATATATATGTGTGTGGTGTGTATACACATATATATATGTACAGACATATATACACACACATAAAATATGTATATACATACACACACACATGTATGTAAAACCGACCAGAAATAGAAGGTCACTCCTTTCACTTTAAGCGTTGCAGTGAACCCAAAAAGAAGGAGGGTGCGTAGTGGAGAGGGATGTGTCGGTAGTGGTGGTCGTGGTGGTCACGTTTAAGTCGTACATATAATTGACAGGGGTTAACAAAGACGGCGGCGGCGGCGGTGGTGGTGGTGGTGGTGGTGGTGGAGGTGGAGGTGGTAGTGGTGGTGGTGGTGGTGGTGGTGGTTTTGGTGGTGGTGGTAGTGGTGGTAGTTGATGTTGATGGTGTTGGTGGTGGCGGTGGTGGTGGTGGTGTCAGTGCAAGTGCTTTTGTCATCGTTACTACGGTTGTGCTCTTATCTTGTTGCTGTTTGGTGGTGGTGGCCGTGGTAGGT
>NW_021825230.1:0-10000 GCF_006345805.1 Octopus sinensis | reverse complement strand
TAAAGGCAGGCGATATAACCGATACCTATTTCTTTACTAGCCACAAGGGGCTAAACAGAGAGAGGGCAAACAAGAACAGACAAACAACCAAACATAAGCTCAAAGTATTCGGGTCTGATAACAATTCTTTCTCATTTTGGCACAAGGCCAGCAATTTTGATGGGTAGGAACAAATCGATTCCATCAACTTCAGTACTTGACTGGTACTTTTTAATTCATCGACCTCGAAATGAGGACAAAACAAAGTCTACCTCGGCAGAATTTGAGCTCAGAACGTAAAGGCAGGCGATATAACCGATACCTATTTCTTTACTACCCACAAGGGGCTAAACACAGAGAGGGCAAACAAGAACAGACAAACGGATTAAGTCGATTATATCGACCCCAGTGCGTAACTGGTACTTAATTTATCGACCCCGAAAGGATGAAAGGCAAAGTCGATCTCGGTGGAATTTGAACTCAGAACATAACGGCAGACGAAATACGGCTACGCATTTCGCCCGGCGTGCTAACGTTTCTGCCAGCTCGCCGCCGTCGGCGATATACCTATTTCTTTATTGCCCACAAGGGGCTAACATAGAGGGGACAAACAAGGACAGACATAGGCATTAAGTCGATTACATCGACCCCAGTGCGTAACTGGTACTTATTAAATCGACCCCGAAAAGATGAAAGGTAAAGTCGACCTCGGCGGAGTTTGAACTCAGAACGTAACGACAGACGAAATACGGCTACGCATTTCGCCCGGCGTGCTAACGTTTCTGCCAGCTCGCCGCCGTAGGCGATATACCGATACCGCAAAGCATCTTGTTAGGCGTGCCAACGGTCCTGGTTAGCTCGTCATCTTAATGTTTCTATTAATAATAATCTTATCCACTAAAGGCACAAGGCCTGACACTTTGGGGTGAAGGCTAATCGATTACCTCAACCCCAGTACTTGAGTGGTTCCTAATATATCGATCTCAAAAGGATGAAAAGCAATATCGACCTTGGCAGAATTTAAGCTCAGAACGTAATTGCGGACGAAATGCCGCTAAGCGTTTTGTCTGGCATGCTTGCACTTCTGTTAGCTCGTCGTCTTAATTAATGTCGCTATTAATACTAATAAAAGATAAGGTTAGGGGTGGGGGGAAGGGTATCTTTTTTCTTCACAAATGTAAATAAACCCAATCTGTTTCTTAAACGAGGGACATATTCATTATGCACAGAATGTTATTTACCTAAATGGACGTAAGCGATTGGTTAAAATTGCCGAAATGCTCGAAATTAAAGACGAAATATCTTACAAACTATAGAATTTTCTCAATAAAACCAAGAGAAAAAGATGTTTTATAAACACATTCTACCAGTATACGAAGTTTAAAACTTTTTAGTTACCTAGAAATTATGTTAAAAACTGCCGTTCAAAAGGAAAAGAACCAAAGATAATGTCAAATAATTTAGAGTATATCGTTGATTGGTGGAGTCGTTAAGCCGTCGAACAAACTGCGGTAATATTTCCTACTCAAGTTCAAGTTCAAATCCCCCCGAAAGTCAAATTTGCTTTTCACTTATCACCAAAGGTGCAGGAGTGGCTGTGTGGTAAGTAGCTTGCTAACCAGCCACATGGTTCCGGGTTCAGTCCCACTGCGTGGCATCTTGGGCAAGTGTCTTCTGCTATAGCCCCGGGCCAACCAATGCCTTGTGAGTGGATTTGGTAGACGGAAACTGAAAGAAGCCTGTCGTATATGTATATATATATATATATATATATATTATATATATATATATATATGTGTGTGTGTGTGTGTGTGTGTTTGTGGTGTGTGTGTTTGTCCCCCTAGTATGCTTGACAACCGATGCTGGTGTGTTTACGTCCTCGTTACTTAGCGGTTCGGCAAAAGAGACCGATAGAATAAGTACTGGGCTTACAAAAAGAATAAGTCCCGGGGTCGATTTGATCGACTAAAGGCGGTGCTCCAGCATGGCCGCAGTCAAAATGACTGAAACAAGTAAAAGAGTAAAAGAGTAAAGAGTAAAGGTGTTGAGACCTCTGATACTTTAACGTTTTGTTTCTTCGTCCATCGTCAAGCCTCACTAAGACTGTTAGTATCAGCCAGGATCAATTTTTCTTTTAACCTTTATATAAAAGTGACACTATTAAACAATGCTTCCCGTTCACACTGAAATCATTTCTTAGTAATTTTCCATTATAGTATTAATGTCATACAGGTAAGGTTGAGCTGAAACCGGTTCGCAGCGGCTCACACAAACTGGTTGTTAAGTTGATTTTAAATAAAGGCCATTGTTAACTTTCGTGGCAGGTGTTTTTGCGATGAACATTTTTTTGTCTCATGAAGCATTTGTCGTATTTAGTTTCACTGCAGACGTTTTACTCTTTTGTTACCGTATTTCTGTGGAAATTCGCTGCTTTTGTTTCGGTTAATTCTGCGAGTTATGAAGAATTTAATAAAAATAATTTTTGTCTTTATTAAAGTAGCGAAGAAGGCGGCGAGCTGGCAGAATCGTTAGAAGACTGGGCGAAATGCTTAGCGGTATTTCGTCTGACGCTACGTTCTGAGTTCAAATTCCGCCGAGGTCAACTTTGCCTTTCATCCTTTCGGGGTCGATAAATTAAGTACCAGTTACGCACTGGGGTCGATGTAATCGACTTAATCCGTTTGTCTGTTCTTGTTTGTCCTCTCTGTGTTTAGCCCTTTGTGGGCAGTAAAGAAATAGGTATTTCGTCTGCCGCTACGTTCTGAGTTCAAATTCCGCCGAGGTCGACTTTGCCTTCATCCTTCGAGGTCGATTAAATAAGTACCAGTTACGCACTGGGGTCGATATAATCGACTTTATCCGTTTGTCTGTCCTTGTTTGTCCTCTCTGTGTTTAGCCCCTTGTGGGTAGTAAATAAAGTCTGCCGCTACGTTCTGAGTTCAAATTCCGCCGAGGTAGACTTTGCCTTTCATCTTTTCGGGGTCGATAAATTAAGTACCAGTTGCGTACTGGGGTCGATCTAATCGACTCGGCCCCTCCACCAAAATTTCGGGCCTTGTGCTACGAGTAGAAAAGTTGATGAAAGGCGGCGAATTGGTAGAATCGTTAGCATGCTGGACGAAATGCTTAGCGGTGTTTCGCCCGTCGCTACGTTCTGAATACAAATTCCGCTGAGGTTGACTTTCATCCTTTCGAGGTCGATAAGTTAAATTCCTTGTGCCTATAATAGAAAGGATTATTTAGTTGGTGTTTGAAACAGATTATGATTTATTCGCAGATCACTTAAAAAGAGGAAGTTTATATTATAGAAGTAGTGGCGGTCACAGATGGATCGGTATCAAAAGTTTTATCCCTTTTCTAACCATTTTTCTGCTGAGTAAATTTTGAAAACGATCTGTTGTCTTTTGGTTTTTACCTGTTTCATCCATTAGACTGCGGCCATGGTGGAGCAACGCCTTGAAGAGTTTTCAGTCGATAAATTAAGTACCTCGTGCCTATAATTTATAGGTGCCTGTTTTTCTTCGGCCAGAGTCTGCCAGCTAACTACTCCTAAAAATTTTCCCCTAACGACGAGCTTCTTTCAGTTTCCATCTACCATATCCACTTCCAAGGCTTTGGTCAGACCGAAGCTATAGCAGAAAACACTTGCCCAAGGTGCCACGCAGTAGGAACGAACCCGGAACCATGCTGTTGGGAAGTAAACGTCTAAACCACGCCTGCGAAGAATTTAATGAAATAACTTTTTGTCGGCTGATATTTGAGACATAAAGTAACACGAAATTTTGATGGAAGATTTTGATATAAATAACTTTAAAAGAGGAAGTTTGCCTCAGAGACCAGGAGTGGTCTCGGACGGGTTGACATCAAACGAGGTATTTTCACTGTAAATATTTTTGCCCTGAGAAGTTTTTGCGGTCACATATTTTTGCCCTGTAATTAAATCGATTCAATAACAACGTACGACAAGCGCTACTTCGTTGAAGTTTAACAATTTAATCCACAATCCTTGTTTATTCATTCGACTATTTCCCTTTGCTGTCGTACCTCCGTACGACCCCCACCTTGTCTGTCCTGTATTGTCCCTCTGTGTGTAGCACTTAGTGGCGATTAAAGAATCCAAGTTAATCCGGGATCCGTTTGTTAGAAGCAAAATATTTCGTCTATTGAAATGAAATCAAAACAACAAAACTACAGGCTCACCAATGCTTTCTTTGAATTCTACAGTTTGGCCACAATCTTCTACATTGGTACATCTTTTATCTTTGCTTTTTCTTTTCTGCTTTTTTTTTCAGTCATTGGACTTGCGGCCATGCTGGGGCAGTGCCTTGCAGAATTTTTGGTCGAATGAATCGACCCTAGTAATATTTCTTTGTTAAGCCTGGTACTTAATCTGTCGGTTTTCTTTTGCCGAACCGCTAATCTACGGAGACGTAAACACACTAACACCGGTTGTCAAGCGGTAATGGGACACACCACACACAAATATATATATATATATATATATATATATATATATATATATATATATATATATATATATATATACATAAAAAGTAAATAAATGCACAACGAAGTACCGATATTTACTTTGTAGTAAATTTTACCCATACGGCTATCATTTACTGGAAAGCAATACTCTCGTATTGCATTACTATTTTCATATATATATATATATATATATATATATATATACATATACGACAGGTTTCTTCCAGTTTTCACTACCAAATCCATTCAACGCTTTGATTGGCCCGAGGCTATAGTAAAAGACACTTGCCCAAGGTGCCACGCAGTGGGACTGAACCCGGAATCATTGCTTGGGAAGCAAGCTTCTTACAACACAGCCATTTATTTACTCTGGTTTGATAACGAAGAAACTAGCAGACAACGAACCAAAAATTGGCAGATAAAACGTGACTTTTTAGATGGTACTTAACTTTGTTACCATCATTGTTCGGGTACCTGTTAGGGTACACTTTAACATTACTTAACATTGCTGCAGCTATTCTTCTGGCACCACCTGGGTACTTTTTTAATATTACCTAAGATTGCAATCCCAATTCTTCTTCTACCTGTCCGGGTACTCGCATAGTATTACCTAAGTGCTACTCCTCCCCTTTCTTCAGATACCCTCCGGGTACATTTTAATCTTACTTAAAATTATTAGCACCATTCTTCAGGTACTTGTCCGGGTACTCGTTTAGTATTACTTAACTTTACTACCCCTGTTCTTCAGGTACCTGTCCGAGGACTTGTTTACCTGTAATTAACGTCGCTACCCTCATTTTCGGGTACTTTCTGGGGTTCGTTTTAAATAGTATTTAACATTACACCCCTCATTCTTCGAGTACCTGTCCGGGAACTTTTTAATCTTACTTAAAATTGTTATACCCATTCATAGGGTACCTATCCGGGTACTCGTTTAGTATTACTTAACTTTGTCACCACCATTCTTCGGGTACTTCTCAGGGAACATTTTAAATATTACTTAACATTACTACCGCCCATTCTTCGGGTACATTTCCCGAGTACTCGTTTAGTATTACTTAACATAACAAACACCATTCTTCGGGTATTAGATCAAGGTTACTTTAAACATTATAATCCTAATCTTCGGGTACCTGTCAGTGCCTTTTTTAATACCCCTAAACATTGCTATACCCTTCTTCGGATATTAGTCATTGTCGGGAATCATCTGGGAATTTCCCGCCAAAATGTCCTTTTATTAAATGCCCGGATGCAGATTGCTTTCATTCCATTGTCCATACTAGGGATGTCCTCCCATTTTTCTATTTGGTTCGATCCGCTTGAGCTAGGGAATATATAACTTGATTGACCTATCTATCTATCTATCTATCTATCTATCTATCTATCTACCTACCTATCTAACTATCTGCCTATCTATCTTTCTATGTATCTATCTACACACAGACACAGACACACACAAACACACATACATAAACACACACATACATATACACGCGTCTGCACACAGATATAAACACACAGACACATACAGGCATTCATACACATATATGTAACAGTATGTAAGTGTATGTATGTGTATGTATGCATGTTTAAGCATGTGTGTATGCGTGTGGGTGCTTACATATGTCTGTGCGTGTGTGTGTGTGCGTGTGTATACAGAGAGCGATTCATACACGCATGCCCACACATACACACAGACAATACACACACACACACACACATACACACATACACACATACACAGATACATACACATACACATCCACACGCACACACCACAGAGGTTTTAGGGGACGCTTGCACTCACCCTCTCCGCTTGACTAGACGCCGAGTAGCAACCCGCTATTTCCCTATATTCCTCGCCCCTCCTCCACCGCCTTCCCTTCCCCCACCCCACCCCATCCTTTTTTCGTTGTAAAGGCAAGGACTCCCTTAACTTATAATTCCCCCGCCTGCCTTTTGAATTGCCGAACTGCCGAGTATTAACGATTAGCTTTTAAAAGTCCTGGGTTCACGCTCCGCTAGACCCTAATGGATACTGAGGGCACATTTCTCAAACCACCACCACCACCACCACCACCTTCCCCTTCTTCCTTTTTGTTCTTCCATATAAGGAAGTCTCTTTGATAATGTTTGTAATGCCCCAGCTTGGCCACAGCCCACTGGTTGCAACTCGTAAAATAATTGCTTGTAATATAGGAAAAGTCGGCGAGCATCGTTACCGTACCGGACAAAATGTTTGGCGGTATTTTTTCCGACTTTACGTTCTAAGTTCAAATCGCTCAAACGATTTTTTTTCTTAATAATAAATCTCAGAGCGAGTTATAAACAGTAGCTACTACACACCGTGACGCATATTTGCCATTTAAATATGGCTAACCCCTAAGGGTGGATGCTACTGTAGTTTGTAGCCCTAGGAGGGCACCTCCTCCAGTTGGCTATAGACACACTTTCACAGATACTGATAGGGCACAAAAAGTGTGTCTATGTCTATAGCCAGACGTGGAGGAGGTGTCCTCCTGGGGCTACAACTACAGTAGCATCCACCCTTAGGGGTTAGCCACATTCAAATGGCAAATATGCGTCACGATGGTGGTACCGCTACTGTTTATAACTCGCTCTGAATTTATCATTGTTTGATTTCACTTTTTCAATATCAGTGTCAATCGACACTGGAAAAAGTATATGTATTTGTGAGGGAAACTGAATTCTCGTCGACAACTATGATTGTCACACGCTGATGATAGGTAAACACCTAAACTCGAGTCAGTGTGTATCATAATTGAAGACGGGAAGGATGATTCCCTTCACAATTACTGATAGGGCACAGATATGTGTCTATAGCCAGCTGGAGGATATATCTTCCTGGGGCTACAAACTATAGTAGCATCACCCTTAGGGGTTTAGCCATATTTGAATGGCAAATATGCGTCACGATTTTTTCTTGCTTCGGTCCTATATTAGTCCTGGTAAAGCAAATCTATGATTAATTCCAAACCTACCCGTGGCTGTCTCGTCTTTTCACACGGCGTAGGCGTGGCTGTGTGGTTAAGAAACCACAGTAATCTCGCCCACGAGGGACCGGTGCAAGATGGGTCGAAACGATCGCAGTGTTCAATAAAGAATCTCATGAACCCCGTTTTCTGCTTCTCTTATTTGCTATACAGTAATCCCTCGACTATCGCGGATGTTACGTTCCAAAACCTCTCACAGGAATAACTAAAATCTGAAATGATATGAATACCTATCGGTCGCAGAAACCCGCGATATACTGAGGAGTCCGCGATAGGTGAATCGCGATATGGCGAGGGATTACAGTATAACAAATAAGAAACAGAAATGGGGTTCATATATGTATATGTCTATATATATATTATATATATACAATATATAATATATATATATATATATATATATATCATATATCTATATATAACGGGAAGCTTTATGAAATAGACAAAGACGAAGCAGGTGGAAAACAAACGAACAATTGTATTAGTATGGCTCTCAGGAAATATAAATAAAACAAGTCTTTAACGTTTCGAGCCTACGCTCTCAACAGAAAGATACACAAGAGAAAAAAACACAGGAAAGAAGGAGAGAAAAAATGCGTGCAGTAGCTAACGACAACATGGCGATCTGATTTTTGCCAGAGGTCAAAGATCAAACATGAGACGCGAGAGCGAAATAAGGGGAGATAATAGGGTTGATCATAGGTTTGATAATAGGTTGAAGACCAGCTAATAGTGCGTAGGAGGGGTCTGGACGTGTGTATGTATAGGGTTGGTGTATGTATTAGTATGTTTAAGGGTGTTGTGTGTGTATGAGAGAGTATTAGTGCGTAGGATTGGTCTGATATATATATATGTATATATATATATGTATATATATATATACATATATATATATATAATATATAAATATATATATATATATATATTATATAATATATATATATATTATATATATATGTATGTATGTATGTAATGTATGTATATATATTAGGAGTGCTGTGTGTAAGTGCTTGCTAACCAAGCACATGGTTCCGGTTCAGTCCCCACTACGTGCATCTTGGGCAAGTGTCTTCTGCTATAGCCCCGGGCCAACCAATGCCTTGTGGGGTGGATTTGGTAGGCGGAAACTGAAAGAAGCCTGTCGTATAAATGTATACATTATATATACGACAGGCTTCTTTCAGTTTCCGCCTACCAAATCCACCCACAAGGCATTGGTTGGCCCGGGGCTATAGCAGAAGACACTTGCCCCCAGATGCCACGTAGTGGGACTGAACCCGGAACCATGTGCTTGGTTAGCAAGCTACTACCCACACAGCCACTCCTATCTATATATACATACATACATACATACATACATATATATATATATATATATATATATATATTATTATAATATATATATTATATATATATATATATATTTTATATATATGTATATATAGATAACATATATAATATACCATATATATATCACCAATCCTACGCACTAATACTCTCTCATACACACAAACACCCTTATACATACAATACAGACACCAACCCTATACATACACACGTCCAGACCCCTCCTACGCACTATTAGCTGTCCTTCAACCCTATTATCAACCCTATTATCAACCCTATTATCTCCCCTTATTTCGCTCTCGCGTCTCATGTTTGATCTTTGACCTCTGGCAAAAATCAGATCGCCATGTTATTCGTTAGCTACTGCACGCATTTTTTTCTCTCCTTCTTTCTGTGTTTTTTTTCTCTCTGTGTCTTCTGTTGAAGAGCGTAGGCTCGAAACGTTAAGACTTGTTTATTATATTTCTGAGGCGCCATACTAATACAATTGTCGATTTGTTTTCCACCTGCCTTCGTCTTTTGTCCTATTTTCAGAAAGCTTCCCGTTATATATATATATATATATATATATATATATATATATATATATATATATAGTATATATATATATATATATATCTTACATATACATTGAACACCCCATTTTCTGCTTTTCTTATTTGTTATACTGTAATCCCTCGCATATCGCGATTCACCTATCGCGGACTCCTCAGTGATATCGCGGTTTCTGCGACCGATCGGTATTCATATCATTTCAGATTTTAGTTATTCCTAGAGGTTTTGGAACGTAACATCCGCGATAGTCGAGGGATTACTGTATAGCACATAAGATAAGCAGAAAACGGGGTTGCATGAGATTCTTTATTGAACACTGCGATCGTTTCGACCCATCTTGCACCGGTCCCTCGTGGGCGAGATTACTGTGGTTTCTTAACCACACAGCCACGCCTACGCCGTGTGAAAAGACGAGACAGCCACGGGTAGGTTTGGAATTAATCATAGATTTGCTTTACCAGGACTAATATAGACCGAGCAAGAAAAAAATCGTGACGCATATTTGCCATTCAAATATGGCTAACCCCTAAGGGTGGATGCTACTATAGTTTGTAGCCCCAGGAAGATATCTCCTCCAGCTGGCTATAGACACACTATCTGTGCCCTATCAGTAATTG
>NW_021825229.1:5000-15766 GCF_006345805.1 Octopus sinensis | reverse complement strand
CTTTCTCTGTTGGCCTGCTCGCTTAGCCAGCGGGGTGGCGTCATTCGAAGACTTAAACAATGCGAACGCATTGTGACCAGCGATGTGTAACAACATCTGATGGTCTGGTCGGTCACGTGATCACTTAATTATTATTATAATTATCATCATCATCATCATCATTATTATTATTAAGGTGGCGAGTTTGGCAGAATCGTTAAGCACGCTGGGCGAAATAGTTAGCGACATGTCCTCCGCCTTTACGTTCTGAGTTCAAATTTCGCCGAGGTCGATTTTGCCTTTCATCCTTTCGGGGTCGATATATTAAGTAGCAGTTGAGAACTGGGATCGATATAATCGACTATCCCCCCTCCCCACAAAATCCAAGCCTTGTACCAATAGTAGAAATAATAATAATTATTATTCCCGCAATGGCTGGCTTTGTGTCGAAATTTGAAACCATTATTATCATCATCCACAGCATCATCGTTGTTATTGTTGTTGTTGTTGTTGCTGCTGTTGTTGTTGTTCTTGTTGTTATTTTGGTTAAGACGGAACCATTAGTACGCCGGACAAAAATGCTTAGCGACATTCCCTCCGTCTTTGTGTTCTGAGCTCAAATTCCACCGAAGTCGACTTTGCCTTTCATCCTTTCGGGGGTCGATAAAGTAAGTGCCAATGAAACACTGGGGTCGATGTAATCGACTGGTCCCTTCTCCACAAATTTCAGGCCGTGTGCCTTTAGTAAAACTGATTATTATTATTTGAGGTTCCTCGATTATCCCTTGAGGCCTTCCTGTATCAGGAGGGCCACATCTCTATCATCCGCCCCGCCCGCCACTTTTTTCTTTTAAACCTGTGTATGCTAAGCATATATATATCCCTTCGTTTTCAGTGTATACCGTGTATACTTTCCTTCTATAATTCATTAAACATTTTTTTATCATTTCATTATATGTAACCTCGACACTTTATGTCTGTCATTGTATTGTCCCCTCATCCTTCGCCCTTGTAGCAAATAAATGAAATTATTATCATTATTATCATTATTATTATCCTCATCATCATTATTATTATTATTACTATTATTATTATTATTATTACTATTATTATTATTATTATTATTATTATTACTATTATTATTATTATTATCATCATTATTATTATTATCATCATTATTATTATTATTATTATCATCTATTATTATCATCATTATCATTATTATTATTATTATCATCATTATTATTATTATCATCATTATTATTATTATCATCATTATTATTATTATTATTATTATTATTATCATTATTATTATCATCATCATCATCATCATCATCATCATCATCATCATCATCATTATTATTATTATCATCATTATTATTATCATCATTATTATTATTATTATCATCATTATTATTATCATCATCATCATCATCATCATAATCATCATCATCATCATCATTATTATTATTATTATTATCATCATCATCATTATTATTATGATACAACTGCATTATTTATATTTATATCTTCATATTGTATTTACAATATAATTTTTATGAGATAACATGTCACATCCCGTTCTTTATTTTCTGAATATTACCTTTTATACCTTTGAGAAAAATAGAAAAGAATCATCATCATCATCATCATCATCATTATCATCACTGAAGTGGTGGTAATCGCTTTTGTTTTTTTTTTGTTTTTGGTTTCTTTTTGTGATCCTGTCTAAGCCACTACAGCCACCATAAGCTACACCACCATCACCGTACTTGGTCTTGTAAATATTAATCAAAGATTGTATAGCGCCAACCACCACCGTTGCTGCTACCACCACCGTTGCTGCTACCACCACCGTTGCTGCTACCACCACCGTTGCTGCTACCACCACTGTTACTGCTACCACCACCATTATCATGATCATCGTTATCGTCATCATCATTAGGACCATCACCATCATCATCATCCTCATCTCCATTGCCACCATCATCACCAACATCATCATCATCATCATCATCATCTTTCTCTCTCTCTCTCTCTCTCTCTCTCACTGTCTCTCTACCATTTCTACCACCACCACCACCTTCCGACAACCCATTTTTTCGTCATTTTCAATGAAAATAAATGAAGAGTAAGACAACAAAAGCAAAAAAAAAATCTAAGAAAAAAAGAGAATATTAAAATAATAGGACCATTTCGGTTTGAACGGCAGTTAAAAACTAGGTAACTAAAATTCTAGGTAACTAAAAAATTTTAAACTTCGTATACTGATAGAATATGTTTATAAAACATCTTTTTCTTTTGGCTTTATTGAGAAAATTCTATAGTTTGTAAGATATTTGTTGTTTTTTTCTTCAATTTCTGCAATTTCAACCAATCAATTACGTCCATTGAGGTAAAAATCATTCTGAGCCGTATGAATATGTCCCTCGTTTAAGAAACAGATTGAGTTTATTTACATTTCTGAAGAAAAAAAAGATACCCTTCATCCCACCCCTAACCCTAACCCCTACTCTAAAACAGATTGAAATGCAATAGATCGATTCTATGGTCATAATTATGGGTGACAATTTCATATGACACCGCTAGAAAAAACTGCCGTTCAAACCGAAAAGATCCAAATAATCAACAACAGCAAAATCTTATTTTATTTCATTCCATGAAACTGTAAACTAAAAATTAACACCAACAAATATTTACGTTAGTTTAAAACTTAGCGAAATAATTTGCATAAAATAATTTGAATATTCTATGCAAATGACTGTATATACAATATGAGAGGAACAGTGACAGGATGTTTTTATGTATTTTTTTCTTCCTTTTATTTTATTTTTGGTAGACAAGTTTATGATAGATTACGAAATACAGTTTGATAGTCTAGAGCCTAGAGAGAGATTTCAGTCATGGGAGGAGAGAGGGGGTAGAGAGTTAGGAAGGAGAGAGAGGGGAGAGAGAGTTAGGAGGGAGAGAGAGGGGGTAGAGAGTTAGGAAGGAGAGAGAGAGATAGAAGTAGAGTCGAGGGGAGTAAGAAGTGACTAAAGGGTGATTTTCATAGAAGACTAATAAGCGATATGCTACCGATCTCCACGCGCGCACTCTCTCTCTCACACATACACATGCACCCGTATCTATGTATTGTGTGTGTGTGTGTAGATATGTAGTATACATACATATTAAACATGTTCACACACACACAACATATATGTATATAATATATATAAAGTATGTATCATATAAATATATATATATATGTGTGTGTGTGTGTGTGGTGTGTGAGCATTTATATACATGTATATAATATATATATATATATATATATATATATATATATGTGTGTGTGTGTGTGTGTGTGTGTGTGTATAAAAAATATATATATAAAATCAAATTGGGACAAGAACGCAAAACACTCAAATAGACGACACAAAAAACGGACGGGTCATTCGAAGCCTCTAATCTTCAGTCAAGAACCGGATCATCCTCGCAATTTCGGCTGATTAATCTTGAGATCGCTCCGATCCGGTCAGCCCCAAGGAAAAACTAAGCTACGAGCATTGGATTTCTTGGAAAAAGGATCGAATGTATACGAAACAAGACAGAAAAACGGACGATGCCACACGAATATAAATACAAAAAAACAATAATAGTAATAACAGGACAAAAACAGCATATATATATATATATATATATATATATATATATATATATATATATCTATATATATATATATATATATATATATATATATATTATATATATATATGTTTCCTATTCTCGTTGAAGAGCGTAGGCTCGAAACGTAAAATACTTTCTCACTTTCCCGACCGTCAAACTAATACACCTGTTTGTTGTTTATACATCTGTCTTCGTCTTTAGTTTTTCTGTAAATTTCAACTACACACACACACATACTCACACATGCACACATATACACATATATGCACAAATGCCTACATACACACATACGCATATACATATATAAATATATATATACATATATATATACATATATGCGTACGCGCGTGTATTTGGGTTTAGACGTTAAACCGCTGCCCGTGGAATTTTCTGACCGACACACCAACGGAATATTACCTTGATTTTTTTTTTTTTTTTTAGTAGTGCAGTCCGCTTGGTTGTGATCCATGTTTCATGCAACCCGTTTCCTATATCTATATATATAAAACTGTAGTTGTGTGAGTGTCTGTCCCCTTCGATTTAGATTCCTAACTACTCCCACATTTTGCGGTGCAGTTTAACCAAATTCGGGTATCTTATAGTCGTGATTTATATCGAGCCCGTCTGAGTGTTAGCGCGCGTCTACGATGAGTCTACGATTTTAAAAATAATTTAACATCAATTTTTATTCCATTTTAATGCATAATTTTTCGTGTGTCGATGGCGGCGGAGTTGGCGTCCATGGTCACACCTGCACCTGTTTGCTTCTCCCCCTTCTTCCCTCCCTCGTGAAGCTGTGGGGAAGGGAGTGTAAGGAAATCAACGTCGTAAAGCGTTGTCAAGGAGACCAGCGTTCTTTTAGAACAACGACTTCATGGCTTGAAGACACCAAAACAGAAATGGCTAAGAAAGCCCGAATTGGCATCTATAAGGGAAGTAACTCTCTAAAAATGCTTATGTAGTTATTTCCCTTACAAACCCGAGCAACGCCGGGCGATACTGCTAGTCTAGTATAGAAGAAGAGGCATTCATTGCACATGATCTTCGGAGGCCCATCTAGACTGGTGAGTTTCATACCGATAATCTTCCATTTTTTTTTTTTTTTACTATTATAGGTCAGCAACTGCATCAAAAACATGAGTTAGAAGATTCTAGAGAGATGAAACTTCTGTGGGGAAAGGACTAGAAAACGAATAACTTATGGAGAGGAGATCAAGGTGCCAGAAACACCAACATAGACGAGAGATGGAAAGACAAGGGAGTCGGCGTCCCTGAGTGGTTAACTTCGAGAGGCTGTTGTGTCAGCAATAGGTGAGTCAAAGAGAGGAGACAGCACCCCGGAGGATCAGAGGTAGGAGCGTGAGTAGTTGAATAGCAAGTAGTCAAGTGTCCTTTCTCTGCATGCAGTCCAGTGTAGCTTGCGGGCGTTGTAGTAACAGCATTTCGGATGTAAGGGCCTAAACTTGAACCTTGTTGTGGGCCTAAACTTGAATTGTGTAGCCTATCAGTAGTTTTGTGGGCCTGAGATATTTTCTATCCCTGAAGAGAAAGACCAGTCTTTAGGAAGCAGTCCAAGCTAAGCAAATGATACTTTTCCACCAGAAGAAATATTCGGTGCGAGTGAGACCTAGCATTTGGAGTGACTGCGAGGGCACTGAGTGCCACTCATGTTTAGTGAAAGAGCGATGAGTTGGGTGTTTGCTTCATATGAGTTGTACTTGAGTTTTCTTTACTTTTTTTTGTTAAAAGAAAAAAGTTAGCATGACATCGCTAAAGGGTTCTCTCAAGGTCTTTGCTTGTAAAATTATTGCAGGTCTGTTGCGTGGTGTCAAGTCTGCGTCCGGATGATGCATGGGTAGGGAAATTTGGGGGAAAATGAAGGATCGCAACGTCTGCACACACACACACAAACTTACGCTGGCGCGCGCACGCGGTCATAGGGTTACACACACTCGCACGCACACATATTTACGCCCACACAGGCATAAGCCATAATAACCAACAAATCCACACTTGAACAGACATCACGTATTTTCTTTCGTCTCTAAATTCTTTCATGAATTCTCATTCTTCCCCCGTGTATGTGTGTGTGTGTGTGTGTGTGTGCATGCATGTATGTACAAAGAGAGGGAGAGAACAGATAACAAAGTGATGTGAGGGAGTAGATGTTTATTCCATATGTTTACAGCTGTTTCGTAATTTTGTTATATAATAGATGTTACATAGATTTTAACGCTCATACAAAATATTCATATACAAACATATATAGATAAATGAATATATATGCGTGTGTAAACCCATACATAGGAGGGTACATACATACATACAAACATACATACATACATACATACATACATACATACATACATACATACATACATACATACATACATACATACATATAGTTATTTCCAGGGCAAATCTAATCATATGGAGATTTGATGAAATGTATTCCAGATGTGACAACCTAGTCTTTTTAAGCACAATCGAGTTTACCATGTATCGTGTGACCTTCATTTCTTATACATATGTGCATATATATATGTATGTATGTATGTATGTATGTATGTATGTATGTATGTATGTATGTATGTATGTATGTATGAATGTATGTATGCATGTATGTATGTATGTGTTCTCTGTTCTTGATTTCGAATAAATCTTGACCGGCCACCTGGTTGGTAGTATGGTTGTGAAGGCAAACATCTTGCTTTGTCCATCGTACTTTAGCTCTTAAAACAAGGTCTTGTACATGTTTATAGTCCCAGATATTGCGATCATTTGTAGTGCAAGAACTAGGGATTTGCGTTCTTTTCCAAAGAATCCAAGTTCAGCCATACTTTGGTCCACGCGGGTTGGCAAATAACCTTTTGCTCCAATAGCAATATATATGAAGCTAAAAGTGCATCTTTTATGTATGTATGTATGTAGGTGCAGGAGTGGCTGTGTGGTAAGTAGCTTGCTTACCAACCACATGGTTCCGGGTTCAGTCCCACTGCGTGTCACCTTGGGCAAGTGTCTTCTACTATAGCCTCGGGCCTACCAAAGCCTTGTGAGTGGATTTGGTAGACAGAAACCGAAAGAAGCCCGTCGAATATATGTGTATATATGTGTGTGTGTCTGTGTTTGTCCCCTCCCCAACATCACTTGACAATCCAGCAATGGTGTGTTTACGTCCCTGTAACTTAGCGGTTCAGCAAAAAGAGACCGATAGAATAAGTACTAGGCTTCCAAAGAATAAGTCCTGGGGTCGATTTGCTCGACTAAAGGCGGTGCTCCAACATGGCCGCAGTGAAATGACCGAAACAAGTAAAAGAGTATGTATGTATGTATGTATGTGTTTACACTGTTTCAGTCATTAGACTGTGGCCATGCTGGGGTACCGCCTTGAAAAATTTCAGTTGTATGTATGTATAAATAGAGAGAGAAGAGAGAGAGAGAGAACGTGAGAGATGCACATGTACATACACAAAATGTGGGTGAAGAGAGAAGAGAAGATAAAGAAAACGGAGAAGGTCCAAGATTATAGGAAAACGAGAAAAAGAGAAAAAAAAATAGCAAGAATGACACAAAATACAAAAAAAGTTAAAAGCAATAAAGGAAATATTTTAACTAAACAACATTGACAGATGAAAGAGGATGGTTAGAGTTATGTGAAAAATGATAGGAGAGTAAGGAAGAGGCAGAAAGGGGGTGAAAGAGAGTCAGAGGTGGGAGATAACAGATTCAAAATGAGAGGGGGACAATGAAAGAGTCGTAAAGTGTATAAACACAGTGATAGGGGCGAAAGGACATTGAGTGTTATATATATATATATATATAATATATATATAGATAGATAGATAGATAGATAGATAGATAGATAGATAGATAGATAGATAGATAGATAGATAGATAGATAGATAGATAGATAGATAGATAGATAGATAGATAGATAGATAGATAGATAGATATACACACACATCCACACACGTTCATACGTACATATGTGTAATATGCGTAGGAGTGGCTGTGTGGTAAGTGGCTTGATTACCAACCACATGGTTCCGGGTTCAGTCCCACTGCGTGGCACCTTGGGCAAGCGTCTTCTACTATAGCCAACCAAAACCTTGGAGTGGATTTGGTAAATGGAAACTGAAAGAATCCCGTCGTATATATGTGGCTTATATATATATAATATATATATATATATTATATATATATATATATATATATATATATATAATATACTATATGTATGTATTTATGTATGTATATATGTATGTATGTAATGTATGTATGTATGTATGTATGTATGTATGTGTGTGTATACTTTTACTGTAACTTAGCGGTCCGGTAAAAGAGATAGGTAGAATAAGTACTAGGCCTACAAGAATAAGTCCTGGGATTGATTTGCTCGACTAAAGGTGGTGCTCCAGCATGGCCACAGTCAAATGACTGAAACAAGTAAAAGAGAAAATAATATATACATATTTGTATAATATATATGCATTCTCTTATTCTTTTACTTGTTTCAGTAATTTGACTGTGGCCATGCTAGAGCACCGCCTTAAAGTGTTTTCGACGAAGAAATCGACCCCAGGACTTATTCTTCATAAGCCTAGTACTTATTCTATCGGTGAGTTTTTCGCCGAACCGCCAACTTACAGGGACATAAGCAGACCAACATCGGTTGTCAAGCGATGGTGGGGGTTGGGTGGGGCAAACAGGTACAAAGGCATATACACAAATAAATACACACACACATACTCGACGGGCTTCTTTCAGTTTCCATCTACCAAGGCTTTGATCGGCCCGAGGCTATAGCAGAAGACACTTACCCAAGGTTCCACACAGTGGGATTGAACCTGTAAACATGTGGTTGGGAAGCAAGCTTCTTACCACACAGCCATGCCTGCACCTTTACATATATATATGTGTGTGCGTGTGTGTGTGCGTATACATACAGATAATATAGACTTATAATATATCTGTAATCTGTGTGTGTGCGTAAATATTTGAATGCGGGTATATAACTACATATATATATATATAGTTATATAGATGCATAGAACTATTTACGCTCGCGCGCGCACACACACACACATGTATATATATTTATCATATATCGTCTAGGCCTTAGGCCAACAAGTTTTGGTATCTGACGATAACGCCATAAAGCTAAACCCGTTATGGACAGGAAACCTAAAATAATCTCATAAACCAGCACTTTCCATTATATATATATATATATATATATATATATATATATATATATATATATATATATATATAGATAGATAGATAGATAGATAGATAGATAGATAGAAGATAGATAGATAGATAGAGATAGATAGATAGATAGATAGATAGATAGATGAAGTATATATGTATGTGGATATATATGTATACATATATATATAGATATGTATATATATATGTGTGTGTGTGTGTGTGTGTGTGTATACATATATATAGATATGTATGTATCGATAAGTACAACAAAATAAGCACATGCATATATACCTGTATATATGTGTGTCCGTGTGTGTATATGTGTGTGCGCGTGTGTATGTGTAAGTATATGCATGTGTATTTATAGAAGTATATATATGCAGTGTTACAAGAAAATATGCGCACATATAATGTATATATATACCTGTATTTGTGTGTATGTGTATATATGTTTTACTATATATGTATATATAACATATATATATATATACATATATAGGTGCATGGGTAAGTATTTGCAAGTGCATGAATGTGCGTGTGTGTGTCTGTGTATGTGTGTGTGTGAGAGTCTGTCTGTGTCTGTGTGAAATATGTTCTGTTGCTCATGTTTAGGCCTAGGTCATTGGTGATTGAGCTGACCTATGAACGGTCTAGCCTGACAACTATATCATTCATTTTTTTTTTATTTTTTTATTTACACACTATCTTGGATTATAATACCTAAAGTGTTCTTCCCTTCTTTAAGAATGTAGGGAGTGATATAGGAGAGATACGGCTGCTATTTCTATAGGTCGAATGTGTATATATGTGTAAAAACCCAATACTTTTTGGGGGGCTTGTTGACACTATATATATATTATTATTTTTATTTATTATATATATATATATATATATACCTACATATATATACCTTCATATATATATATATATACCTACATATATATATATATGTATATTCATTTATACGTATAAAGATTGATAGACAGACAGACAGAGACAGACAGACAGACAGACAGATAGATAGATAGATAGATAGATAGATAGATAGATAGATAGATAGATAGATAGATAGGCAGATAGACAGACAGACAGACAGACAGACAGATAGATAGATAGATAGATAGATAGATAGATAGATAGATAGATAGATAGATAGATAGATAGATAGGTTACTCACTAGAGAGGTAGTGATAAATAGATAGAAATAGGTATGCGTGCATAATACCTACATGCATACATATCTACATACATATCTACATACATACCTACCTACTACATACATACGTACGTACATACATACATACATGCATACATACATACATACATACATATACAAGCATGCAAGCAAACATACGTTTATCCATACATACATATGAAAATAGACATACTACGATAAACTGCGACTGTTTAAATGAGATTTCATTTAAAACGAGAGGCTAAAAGCGAAGGGGGGGAAAAAAAGCGAACGAAATTTCCCCCACACACACACACACACACACACACAAACCCATTCAGAGTAACACTTACACACACTCACAAAACTAAGAAAACAAAAAGAAACCTAAATATATGTGTATATGAATCCGTGTATTTGAAAAAAAGCGATAGAGAGATAGACAAACATACACAGAGAGAGGAGGTGTAAGAGGTAAAGCAACTATCAACTATAAACTACACCAACATTACTTTGTATATAAAGTCTCTGTTACTTGCCAGTAAGATGGCGACAAACTACAAAGGAAACAGAGTGTAAACAAATACAGTGTAAGTGGCCGTCGTACTACCATATAAGGTAGCACAAAGGCGTTCCGACACATCAAAGGATTTAGCGACACACAGCGACCGGCCGACAACAGTTGTAGATAAATTCCCCCATTGCCGGTTTGAGAAATGTAGGAAAA
>NW_021825228.1:5000-16288 GCF_006345805.1 Octopus sinensis | reverse complement strand
TATATATATATATATGTGTGTGTGTGTGGAGGCGCGTAGTTTAGTGTTAGGGTGTCACATCATGATCGTAAGATTGCGCGTTTCGATTCCTGGACCGGGCAACGCGTCATGTTCTTGAGTAAAACACTTCATCTCCCGTTGTTCCAGTCCACTCAGCTGGCAAAAATGAGTAATGCTGCGATGGACTGGCGTCCCGTCCAGCTGGGGAACACATACGCCATTGAAACCGGGCCCTTGAGCCTGGATAGGCTTTAAAAGGGTGCATTTATTATTTATTATATATATATATATATATGTGTGTGTGTGTATATACACCCACACACACATAAATGAAAATAGAACATGGCAGTCTCCTGACTAGCTGTTTCAAATTTATTGATTACTCATCAGAGAAACAGTACCTACTTTATGACCCAATCAATAACATAGACCAGCTGCTATATAAAGCAGTCAGAAATTAGATTAATGCAGTATTTGAATAGCCCCTTTTTCACGTTTTTGTTTTTGATGACTCATCATTAATTAAACAGTATCTATCTATGCATATCACAGCATAAATAGATTAGCAAAACTGAAGTAAACTTAAATATTAAAACAAAGCCTTATTTGTTTTAAATGAGAAAGTGAACACACCCTCTCCATGCTACTGAAGTGCTAACTAGGCAGTCCACTAATATGTTAGCCCAATTTAGAATCTGCTTTATACAGCAGCTGACTGCTCTATGCTATTAATTACTGAAGGGAGCTGGGTATGTCTTCCCTGAGGAGTGGTCAACAGACAGCTAAACTGTCTATTAGGAATTTCCTGCTTTCCTCTCTCTTTCTCTGTCTTCCACACAAAAGTAACATAGCAAATGATTATATTCATATTTAAAACACAGGCAGGCTTTGTAAAATATAGATGCACTTAGGTATTTGTATTGTGTATATAAATAGATAACTTAGAGAAAATGGAATTAACAATGTTTTCTTTATTTAAAATCACTACAATTGTTTCGATACATTTTTACACTTGTTGTACATTGGTGAAATGTTGTGTAATCATCATCATACACCCAAGGTGTAAAATGCATCTTCTCAGGTGATTGTTTAAATAGATCTTGCGTTACATCATCGCTTTATTTCACTTAGTGTAGGAATACATATCCAAAACGTTGTGTGTATGTGTATCTTACAGGCATGGTGATTCAAAGAAGAAAAATAGAACTGAAGTGTGAGTGTATGTATAGTTTTATTAATATTTAGTAGAAGCAACTGAATGACTCATGTGTTGGCACTGATGAAGCTAGTATCATATGTGTGTGTGTGTATTCATGTATTTATATGTATTTGTATTTAAACATAGATACATATCCATAATTATCTGTTCATCAATCCAGCTATCTATATTTATTTCTCTCTCTTTTTTGGTCTATCTATATACATATATCTATGTATATAATTTATTTATTTATAAATATATAGATGTCATGTTGCTCTTTGCGGTACTGGCAACATGTAACCCAGTACAACCTGTTACATCATGGTCGGGATGTCCGCAACTAAACTGGCAAACTTACCAAGCTTGCTTGGTGAGAACTGCAATTATTGGATGCACCATGGGACAAGGAAACCAATTAGAGATACACATATTAAAATGTATATGTGTATATATATATATATATATATAATATATATATATAATATATATATATAATGCATGCAGAAAGAGAGATTATACAGACACGTACATACATATAAATATGCACATAAAGGAATCTGGTTGTAGAAAACTCTGTCGCAAATAGACACAGGCGTGGCTGTGTAGTAAGAAGCTTACTTTCCAATCGCATGGTTCTGGGTTCAGTCCCACTGCATGGCACCTTGGGCTAGTGTCTTCTACTATAGCCTCGGGCTGACCAAAGCCTTGTGAGTGGATTTGGTAGACGGAAACTGAAAGAAGCCCATTGTGTGTGTGTGTATTTGTATATATATACATACACACACACACACACACACCACACACACACACACACACACACACACCACACACACACACACACCACACACACGCATACATGTGTGTGTTTTTGTGTCTGTGTTTGTCCACCCACTATCGCTTGATGACCGGAGTCGTTTTGTTTATGTCCCTGTAACTTAGCTGTTTGGCAAAAAGAGACCCGAAGGCCTAGGTTTAAAAAAAAAATTAAAAGTAGTGGGGTCGATTCATTTAGCTTAAAAGCTCTTTGAGGTGGTGCTCCAGCATGGCCGCAGTCTAATGATTGAAGCAAGTAAAATATAGATAATAAATGAACTCAGTCCAACCCATGCCAGCATGGAAAAGTGGATGTCAAGTGATGATGGTGATATGTATATAAATATATGATAATTATCTGTGAGTGTGGCCAAGAGAGAGAAAAATAACAAATATGATCTAAATTTAGAATTCTTGGCTGGCTACGTAAGAGCTCATTATTACACACACGTGTGTGTGTGTGTGTGTTTGGTAAGAGGCTATAGGCACAGGTGTGGCTTTGTGGTAAGAAGCTTGCTTCTCAACCACATGGTCCCGGGTTCAGTCCCACTGTGTGGCACCTTGGGCAAGTGTCTTCTGCTATAGCCTTGGGTTGACCAAAGCCTTGTGAGTGGATTTGGTAGACGGAAACTGAAAGAAGCCTGTCGTATATATGTATATATATATATATGTATGTGTATGTGTGTGTGTGTATGTTTGTGTGTCTGTGTTTGTCCCCCCAACATCGCTTGACCACCGTTGCTGTTTGCGCCCCCATAACTTAAGTTTGGCAAAAGAGACTGATAGAATAAGTACTAGGCTTACAAAGAATAATTCCTGGAGTCAATTTGCTTGACTAAGAATGTGGTGCTCCAGCATGGCCGCAGTCAAATGCCTGAAACAAGTAAAAGAGTTAATGTATGTACACACATAATATATATACGTTTGGTAGTGTATATATACTTTTGTATTATTTTCAATTGGCTGAAACGTACAGAATGTGACTCAAGAGCTTACAGTTTGGTGGATGATTCATACCGAAGTAGTTTGATATGCGATATCCTTGCTACTGTTGGCTGATAAACAAATAATAAAAAATCTCAGATATCTATACTTATCTTTATATCTATCCATCTATCTATGTATCTGTCTGTCTATTTATCTATATTTCTATCTACCTATGTTCCTATCTATCTATGTATCTTTATGTCTATCTGTGTATCTTTCTATCCATCCGTCTATGTATGTAGGTATGTATCTATCTTAATAGGGGTTTTTTTCCGCAGATAAACCTCCCCATTTCTTGGGAACTTTTTTTTTTTTTTTGCATATACCCATCGATTTCGATCCCTTTTGATTGTTGACCCCTTTTTTTCGCCCCCCCCCCCCCTCGAAAAGTAAAACTCTACATTGTAATTGTCCCCTCTGTGTCTAGCCCCGTGTGGCCAATAAAGTTATCTTAATATATTACTCACACACACACACACAAAATGTGGTGCTCCAGCATGGCCACAGTCACATGACTGAAACAAAAGAATATACATACATAGGTACATATATATGCATGTATACATTCAAATGTATATCTGGCTGTATAGTTACCTTTCTCATTATATATACATCATTATGCCTCAACACACACATACACACTCACTCACACTCCCACGCACATACATTATACACTCATTATGATTCTTTTCTTCATCATATTGATCTACACATACGTGTATATGTCACCCAACCATATACCGTGCTTCTCTCTACCATCTTGCCTTTCTCTCTCTCTCTATCTCTGCTTCTCTCTCTCTGTCTGTCTGTCTCTCTCTCTCTCTCTCTCTGTCTGTCTCTGTCTGTCTTTCTCTCTGTCTCTATCTCTGTCTCTCTGTCTCTGTCTCTATCTCTCTCTCTCTGTCTCCCTGTCTCTATCTCTCCCTGTCTCTATCTCTCCCTGTCTCTATCTCTCCCTGTCTCTATCTCTCCCTGTCTCTATCTCTCCCTGTCTCTATCTCTCCCTGTCTCTATCTCTCCCTGTCTCTATCTCTCCCTGTCTCTATCTCTCCCTGTCTCTATCTCTCCCTGTCTCTATCTCTCCCTGTCTCTATCTCTCCCTGTCTCTATCTCTCTCTGTCTCTATCTCTCTCTGTCTCTATCTCTCTTTGTCTCTCTCTCTCCCCCTCTCTCTGTCTCTGTCTGTCTGTCTCTCTCTCTCCCTCTCTCTGTCTCTCTCCCTCTCTCTGTCTCTCTCCCTCTCTCTGTCTTTATCTCTCTCTCTGTCTCTCTCCCTCTCTCTGTCTTTATCTCTCTCTCTGTCTCTCTCCCTCTCTCTGTCTCTCTCTCTCTCTCTCTCCCCACACACACACATACACAAACATATACACACACATACATAGATACATGCATATATTCATACATATAGCTATATAGATTTCTCTCTTTTTTGCCTGTGTTTTCTACTCTCTCTCTCTCTCACTCTCTCTCTATCTCTTTGTCTCCTCTTCTATTCATCCTCTCTGTCTCTCTCTACGCATACTTAGAACTAACCTGTCCACATCTCTATGCAACATTAGTCACTGTCCCCTTGTGTTTTTCTAGAAATCCATATATACATGTTACTACATGTAAGCAGGTATGTGATTGCGTGTGTATGTATACTTATATACATATGTGTGTGTGTGTGTGTGTGTGTTGTAATAATGGAGAGGCGTGGCTGTATGGTAAGAGACTTGCTTCCTAATCACATGGTTCTGGGTTCAGTCCTACTGTGTGGCACCTTGAGCAAGTGGATTCGGTAGACAGAAAACTGAAAGAAGCCTACTATACGCACACACATACATATATATGTACATAGGTGTAGGAGTGGTTGTGTGGTAAGTAGCTTGCTTACCAACCACATGGTCCCGGGTTCAGTCCCACTGCGAGGCACCTTGGGCAAGTGTCTTCTACTATAGCTTCGGGTCAACCAAAGCCCTGAGTGGATTTGGTAGACGGAAACTGGAAGAAGCCTGTTGTGTGTGTGTGTGTGTGTGTATTTTTGTGTGTCTGTTTGTCCCCCCAGCATTGCTTGACAACCGATGGTGGTGTGTTTACATCTCTGTAACTTAGTGGTTCGGCAAAAGTGACTGATAGAATAAGTACTAGGCTTACAAAGAATAAGTCCTGGGGTCAATTTGCTCGACTATAAAGGTGGTGCTCCAGCATGGCCACAGTCAACTGACTGAAATGAGTAAAAGAGTATATATGCATGTGTGTCCTTGTGTTTGTCCCCCATTAATGCTTGACAACCTGTGTCGTTTTGTTTACATTCCTGCAACTTAGCAGTTCGGCAAAAGGGTCTGAGAAACAAGAAGTTAACTTTATTACCTTAGATCTCTTTTCACTGTTTTTCTTTATTATTTGCTCCCTTATTGTCTGGTAGCCTTGGTGATAGAGGTTGTGTGGTGGACTAGATTGAAAGGACTAAAGACAGATACTGTCCTCTTTGGCCAAGCCCCCATCCAGTTTTTCAGGTTTCACTTGAAAAAGTGAGGGCAGAAAAGGGAGTGCTGCCTCGCATCAATTTTGTTAAATGGTGAGTGAATGTGGCAAGACTGGTCTAAATGAATGGGACTACTCTCAATGCGTGCCTAAATTGATTGCAAATTTTGGTGCCAGGCCTGCAATTTCGGGAGAGAGGAAAAGTCGATTGGATTGACCCCAGTGTTAAACTGGGGTTTATTTTATCGACCCTGAAAAGATGAAAAGCAAAAATCGACCTTGCTGGAATTTGAACTCAGAATGTACAGACGGATGAAATACCTATTTCTTTACTACCCACAAGGGGCTAAACACAGAGTGGACAAACAAGGACAGACAAATAGACTGTCGATTATATCGACGCCAGTGCGTAACTGGTACTTATTTAATCGACCCCAAAAGAATGAAAGGCAAAGTCGACCTTGGCGGAATTTGAACTCAGAACATAGCAGCAGATGAAACACCACTAAGCATTTCGCCCGGCGTGCTAACAATTCTGCCAGCTTGCCGCCTTATGTTATACTTTGTTATACTCTTTGTTATACTCTTGTCAACACTTATACCTTGATAGAGCTATTATTTTTACTTTTACATCATGAAGTAAATAGATAAATACATACACATATATATATGTATATGTAAATAGATGTGTGTATTTTTTCCTTGTTAACAATTAACACAGAAAAAATATCTAAATAGTTACCAGGGTAGCAAAAAATCACACAAGTAAAGAGGTTATAACTCCTTGTTTTTAAAGGTAGAAACTTCGGGTTTACGTGGAATTTTTTGTATAATATATATAAATAATACCAGTGATATCTTCGAAACATGTCGGAAGTAAAAGAATTTGAATAACACCTGCATTTTACTCCATTTATATATATAGTTATAATAATTCTCAGATGAAATTTATAAATATTTTCATGCATTGCTACACCTGTTTCCACGAATCGCAGGTTTCTTAAGCCCATAGCCCATATTTCCTGGCATGGTTACAGGACAGTCTGTAGTATCCATAGACATCGGGTAGATAACGTTCATGCGTTAAAATATTTATAAATTCCATCCAAGTATTATTATTATTATTATTACTACTATATTTAATCTACATTATAGCAACACAGCTTGGTGCAGCCCCAAAAAACTGGTACCGCCAGTTGGCATTATTAAGCTGTAGCTGGCATAATAACATTGGAGCTTTTATGTGTATATTGAAAATGTTCCCCAGCAATGAACTTAAAGGATATATATATAAATGGATGAATGAATTATCCTTTGTTTACCGTTAACATATGTCGAAAGTAAAAGAATTTTAATAACATCTTCGTGCAATTCCATTTATTTATATATATATATAGGCACAGGAGTGGCTGTGTGGTAAGTAGCTTGCTTACCAACCACATGATTCCGGGTTCAATCCCACTGCGTGGCATCTTGGGCAAGTGTCTTCTGCTATAGCCCCGGGCCGACCAATGCCTTGTGAGTGGATTTGGTAGACGGAAACTGAAAGAAGCCTGTCGTATATATATATATATGTATGTATGTATGTGTGTCTATGTTTGTCCCCCTAGCATTGCTTGAGAACCGATGCTGGTGTGTTTACATCCCCGTCACTTAGCGGTTCGGCAAAAGAGACCGATAGAATAAGTACTGGGCTTACAAAAGAATAAGTCCCGGGGTCGAGTTGCTCGACTAAAGGCGGTGCTCCAGCATGGCCGCAGTCAAATGACTGAAACAAGTAAAGAGTATATATATACAAATATATATATATATGTCCCTGCTGTAAGGCTTCATTTCCACACATGCCAGCTTAATTTAATTTGTCCTTTGTCGAAAGACACCTGTTGTTATATCCTGATATTTGCATTTGTATTTGTGTACCATTTCTCCATTTTTTTTTTCTGCCCTTGTTTTCGTATACATTTTCTGCTTTCTTGCAAGGAATCTAATGCTCTTAGCTTAGTTTTTCCTTGGGGCTGGACATATTGGAGCAGTCTCGAGTATAACCAGCCGAAATTGCAAAGATAATCTGGAACTTGACTGAGGAAAGAAAACTTCGAATGACCTGTCCGTGTTTTTACTTGTCCCTCTTTTGTATCATCTGTCTGGATGTTTTGTTGTCCCTTTTTTGTATCCTCTAGCTGTCTGGATGATTTGCATTCTTGTCCCATTTTTTTGTATTCCTTTTTGTATATAGTCCACTCGGCAGAGTGGTTGGTGTTCGGAAGGACATCCAGCCATAAAAACCTTGCCAAAACAGACACAGTAGCCTGACCAGCTCCTGTCAACTGTCGTGAGGTCATATGTCAAACAGCGATGATGATAATGGTCATGTATGTGTGTGTGTGTGTGTGTATATATATATATATATATATATATGTATCAAAAGAAAAACAGGACGCAAAGGGTTTTGCGGTACATATGTTTCAGGCTTTATTGAACAACTAATTCTTATATCAATGCATAGTTGATGCAACAGATAAATCAAAAGCCTTCTTCAGCTGCATACAATTACTACACCAAAGACATGTATCACATTATAACAGGTTTGAGAAAAAACCGAGTTTCATTGGGAAAGTAAATCCTCATAGGCATGTGTGTGTGTATATATATATATATATATATATATATTTTATTTTTATTTTATTTTATTAAAGCTGAAAAGACTTCACAAACTGTTACTCAGAGGTAGTCCCAGGAAATTATGGGATGAGGTGGTGGAATATGTTCAGATGATGAGTCTTGTGGAGGTGATGACAAGTGACTGAGACTTTTGGCGATTTGCTTTGCTTGAGAAGACACATCGAAGTCAGTGAAATCGTGGTTGTGTGATGCACCCATGCTAGTGACACATGAAAGGAGCCGGCACCCGTGCTGGCGACGCGTGAGAGGTGCCGGTGACATGTGAGAGGCACCCGTGCCGGTGACATGTGAGAGGCACCCGTGCCGGTGACATGTGAGAGGCACCCGTGCCGGCGACATACGGGAAAGGCACCCGTGCTGATAAAATATAAAAGCACTTATGCCAGTGACACATAAAAGGTACCTGTAGCAGTGATGCATAGAAGGCACCTGTACCGAAGGCACAGAAAATCTGTCCAGGAAAGGGGAAATATGACCTTGCCTGATAAACAGGTGAGGGTTGGCAGCCGGAAGGGCATCCATCTGTAAATAATCTGCCTCGGAAAATTCTGTTTGACTTATGCAAGCGAGAAATATTGACCATTAAAATGACAATGGCTACTACCGTGATAATGATGGTATCAATCCAAAATATTTATTTCTTGATCAAATACCTTATATATAATACATATATAAATAAATAATATGAATGCTTTATCGTGATTTCATATTTTATTCCACAGTTTATCCGACAGCTGAGTTATGAATGAATCTGGCCGTCATAAGATATTGTGCCATTGATTTTCTTCCATAGTTTTATCAATCAATTGTGTTATGAATAAATATTGCATCTAGAATGTATTACATCCTTGATAGTGTTCCGTAGTTTTGTCAATCGATTATTTTAATGAATAAATATTGTATCTAGACTATTTCTTTTATCTTTTACTTGTTTCAATCATGGCTGGCCTATAGAAGGTTCATGGATTCACTATATTATTTCAAAATTTTGCCATAAAGGCATAACACAGAGGGAGTAGCTTGCGGGACGGACAAAAACATTGAGATGAGTGATGAAAAGGATGATATTGATGGGAGAAAACAAAAGACGACCGATAATCTTTTGCTTCTCTAAAACATTATTCTTTTTTTTTTTACTCAGTAAAAACAATACAAGGTATTAACCCTTTTGATACCAACCCAGTCAAAACCACCTCTGGCTTTGTAGTACAAATGTCTTGTTTTCATAAGTTTTGAATTAAAATCTTCTATCAAACCCGAGTCACAATTTATGTTCCTAACACTAGCTTAATGATAACGAAGTTATTTTACTAAATTCTATATTATATTTAAAATGAAATGAAAGAAACACAGAGCATCTCAGCAGAAATACTGTAAAAAAAAAAAGGGTTAAGAATCCTTTTGGTACCAACCCGGCTGAAACTGCTTCTGGCTCTGAGTACAAATGTACAAATGTAGTACAAATGCCTTGTTTTCATAAGTTTTGAATAAAAATCTTCCACCGAACCTTAGTTACAATTTATGTTCCTAACACTAGCTGAATGATAACTAAGTTATTTTTTCTTAATTCTTTGTTATATTTAAAATGAATTGAAAGAAACACAGAACATCTCAACAGAAATACAGTAACAAAAGGGTTAAACCTCTTACTTTTTAGTAAGGAATAATGCTAGAGCAGTGAAATCTTGTTTATGAACTTTTTCAGCCGGTTCTTCTACAAAAGTTCATAGGCTGACTATGAAGGAGTGAGAGTAGAGCTGTGAAATCTTGCCTATGAACTTTTCAACTGAACCTTATACAGTAAATCCTCGAATATAATCTGCATTTTTTTCGCAAAATTTAAAGGTCAAAATCCCTAGTGCGTACTATATACGAGGTTAAAAATGAAAATTATTTTCTAAGTAATGTCCGAGTCTCTATTTGCTGTCCAGCAATATTTATTCAGACGCATTTTGTGATGTCAGGCACGAAAATACCTTAAGCTAAGCCTGAAAGCAATGAAGTCATAAAAGAATCATCCATAACTTGCAGTAAGCAACATTTATTAAACGTTATTACTGTTATTCTTTATTTTCTGCAAACAAAATGCACAAAAAAGCTACACGTTTGCAATTATTATATATACAATAATAATAAAGGAGTTTACCGTATACAGTTTTACAACCAAGGACGTTATATAGACCTCCTTGACTCAAGTTAGAGAAGGGGTGCGTATTATACACAAGGTTTAGGTTTTTCAGAGGTACAGCCCCCTAAAAATCCCCTGCGTATTATACTCGAGGGCAGACTATACTTGAAGATTTACGGTACTTAAAATGTACTGTCTTGAGCCTTGGGACGCATGGGGTCAGTTGACTGGTTTCCATGGAGTGTAAATGACCGAGATCACAATGTTCATCTTGACCAAAGCCCCAGTCCTTCACAGGGTTGTCCAGTTACAGCTGGAGAGGACTGGAGCAATTTGTAAATTAGAAAACATTATTATTTATTTTGTTAAGGCTGTAGACTAACAGAAACGTCAGAGCACTGGAAAAAAAATGCTTTGCAGTTTTCTCTTCTGGCTCTCTGTTCTGAGTTCAAACCCTGCTGAGGTCATCTTCAGCTTTCATCATTACGGGGTTAAGTACCAGTCAAAAACTAATTCATCCCCTTCTCAGAATTGCTGGCCTTGTGCCTTAATTTCATTAAAGTACCACTTAAATCCTGGGGTCAATACTACCAACTAATTCATCCCCTTCTCAGAATTGGTTGGCCTTGTACCTTAATTAAAAAGTTACTTAATTAAAGCACTGGTCAAGTACAGAGGTTGATGTAATTGACTAACCCACTTCCTACTCAAAATTGCTGGCCTTGTGTCTTAATTAAAACAAAACCCATTATTACTTCATTTAGTCAACACCCCACCCTCCACCCAGCTCTTCCACACTTGATGTTTGGTGCAGTCCACTTTATTTCCAATTCCAAGAATTCAGTCCAAGTTCTCTGGTCTGAGACTGACTTCAGCTACTTCCCTCTGCTTACAGAAGCCCAGATAAGAATCATGGATCCCCTATTTCCTTGTTTGCTTAGGCTAGTAAAAAAAAAAAATATATATATAAAAAAAATCCTCCAGATACAAACGAATAATTAAACAAGGTAC
>NW_021825227.1:0-16280 GCF_006345805.1 Octopus sinensis | reverse complement strand
CAAGGGAAGTTCTCTAGAGAAGAATTCAGCGAACACCAGAACCTAATTTGGCGGGCAGGACATATGAAAATTTAAATAAAAACAGACTTAAATGCATACCTCGGTTTCGGTCTTTAACAAAAGAATTACTTACATAATTCAAATGTCCGTGACTTCATCAGTACATTCGGTCATCGAGATGCAAACTGTAAAACTAACCCCAGTTCTCCGTGTCAAGACAGACACGTGCTTAGTTTTACCGTTTACATCGGGGATAAAATTTCAAATGTCTTGGTTCTGGCGCGCTAAGAAATTCCTGAAGCGAAGGACTGCAGTGAATAAATTCACTGCGGTTGGTGCTTACTACTAGGGAACGTATTTATTTCAATATTTAAGTAATGAGGGAGATAAATTAATATTAATTTTAATATCAATTTAAAACCAGTAGTCCAGCATTCAAAAAATCTAAGTCAGAGAAAATTCTAATATATGTGTATATAGGCAGGGCTGGCCTGCTAGGTAGCCGGTCGAATACTAGAAAGAGATCATCAACGATCAAACTACAAGGGAAATTCTCGAGAGGAAGAATTCAGCGAACACCAAAACCAAATTTGGCGGGCAGGACATATGAAAATTTAAATAAAAACAGACTTAAATGCATACCTCGGTTTCGGTCTTTAACAAAAGAATTACTTACATAATCAAATGTCCGTGATGAACTGATGAGTCACGGACATTTGAATTATGTAAGTAATTCTTTTGTTAAAGACCGAAACCGAGGTATGCATTTAAGTCTGTTTTTATTTAAATTTTCATATGTCCTGCCCGCCAAATTTGGTTCTGGTGTTCGCTGAATTCTCCTCTAGAGAATTTCCTTGTAGTTTGATCGTTGATGATCTCTTTCTAGTATTCGGCCGGCTACCTAGCAGGCCAGCCCTGCCTATATATACATACATATATATATATATATATATATATATATATATATATATATAATATATATATGATATATATATATATGGTGGTGTGTGTGTGTGTATATATATATATATATATACATATTAGGTTAAATCAGTATTTCTCAAGGGGAGGCTAGTTGTTTTGACAAAATTTGCTTTAAATGTTTGACAACTCAGCACCGTCCATTGGATAGGGGGCCTTTTGCTCGTTGATATATATGACAAAAGGGCCCCCATCCAATGGACGGTGCTGAGTGTTTCAAACATTTAAAGCAAATTTTCTCAAAACAACTTGTCCAACCGTCCCGTAGGCCTCCCCTTTGAGAAACACTGATTTAACCTAAATTTGAGACACCGTGCATTTTTCCCGAGTACGCGTAGTATCGATCGCAACAGCTGATGTACTTGAGCGTGCAAATGCACGTTCCCACAGCTTTATCGATCACATTCTCACCTGGAATCGATTTTTGTAATTTTTTCAAGACTTATACACGCCTTGATACTGTCGGTATCTACGTATCAAATTTGAGCGCAATAGGATGGAGGATGCTCGAGATCCTAGAAGACAGACAGACAGACAGAACGGATTTTATATAATAGCTTACATGGAAATATATTATATTGTATTATATTTTATATATATATATATACATATATATCCTTTCCTGAGCGTCCAATAACACTATATTTGTCCCACGTTCTCGCGTTGTGGTGTTTTCTCTTTTTGTTCATGTTTAGATAACATATATATATATATATATATATATATATATATATATATATATATATATATATATATATATATATACTAGCAGAGATACCTGGCGTTGCCCGGTTACATTCAATTGAAGAATTAGACTTTTCTGTTAGATTTTCTGAATGAACTGGAATATCTATGTTTCGAATTTCATCAAAATAGCAGATGAGGGTTATTTCCCTCTTTACACACCCTAAAAAAATTGTAATCGTGCCACATGGAAACCAAAAGACGAATGATCACAATAAGCAGTCAGTTACCCTACCCTAGTCGTTACCACACCCAGTGTAGGATTCCTCACCATCCAGGTGACAGGCACAGCCGTAAGATGCATTACGAATCTATAGCAATTGGAAGGGCGTGACCCAACTGATATCAACATTAACAACTATGTGACATGAGGGCTTAGGAGAAATTAAAGTGTCACCTCTGGAGTTTGCAAATGACCACTATACTGATACGTAACTGGACAGAATGAATTTAAAATCTATAAATGTCTTTGAATAACCAGTCACTCATCTGGGAAGGCCTTGTAATCAATGTTACCATCTGGGGACTATGTGTGACCGAGTAATAATAAAAAGACTGAAAGGAGCTCTGCAATCAAATAACTTTACTCAACACTTTGCAACTGAATCAGTGGAGACAAAGATGCCTCTCATTTACTTAACAATTTATGCACCACATTACAGAAATCACGATGTAAGTGTATGTCAAAGCAAACTGTTACACTGTTGTACCATTGAATTAGAAATAATGCCCAACTTTTATGCTCGGGTAACCCTACAGCTTCCAAGAGCACAATTGTATTCGTTTTTGCTTAGATAAAATGACAAAATTGTGGGTGTTAAGTCCCCATGGAGGAGTCTTTCTAACTTTGTAAGAAGATGAAATTTTATAAATATTACTTCATTTATATCTAATATCTATGGTTAAAATTTCATCAACAGCACAAATATATGAATTGTCATGGGGATTATGGCCCTTATGCTTAGAATATAATTTCCAAATTTCATAAAGATCCATTCAGTACTTTGACCTAGTTTTGGATCATAAAAGAAATTACTAAAATTTGGGAGTTAAGGCTCCCATTAGGGTGTATATATATATATATATATATATATATATATATATATATATATATATATATATATATATATATATAGAGATAGATAGAGAGAGAGAGATATAGATATATATATAATAGATAGATAGATATATAGATAGATAGATAGATAGATAGATAGATAGATAGATAGATAGATAGATAGATAGATAGATAGATAGATAGATAGATACACACACACACAAAGATAAATTGATAGATACAACTGAGTGGGCAAACAAAAATATGAGACACAGCCTAGTGCTTTTTTATGTTGATGAGCCTAGTACTTATTCTATTAGTTTGTTCTTGTGAAACCAGTAAGTTTTGTGGATGTAAATAAATGAACAGCAGTTGTGAAGCAGTGATGAGGGCGAAACACAGACACAAAGACACACACATACACTTACATATATACATATATATACGATTGATTTGTTTCAGTTCCTGTCTACAAAATCCATATATATTGTTGTTGGCATCCTTTTTGTCTCAGGAGACAATGAAGTTGCGCATAAAATAATCTAGTCCGGCTTTTACATTTCATGTCCTAATACATCTCCTGTGGCTGTGTAGTCTTATCCTGGACAAACACTCCCTCTGGCAGGTGCCGCAAATGTAGCGAAGACTTTGCTTGGCTGGCTGTAATGTCATACTTTCTTGTTGACGTCTTTTCTTGTCTTTCCATTTCTCCTCTCCCTCTATGTCACTCCTTTGTGTTCCCTCTTTTACGGTACGTCGCCAATCTCCACGGTTGCTGGTAACTGCTTCCCAACTGCTAATATTGATGTTGCAGGCCTTCATGTCCCTTTTGCAAACATCCTTGTATCGTAAGAACGGTCTTCCCACAGACCTAGTGCCCCTAGCAAGCTCTCCGTTGAGTATGTCCTTCGGGATTCTGCCATCTTCCATACGGCTAACATGTCGAAGCCATCTCATACGTCTTTGTGTGAGGAGTGTAAACATGCTTGGTATTCCTGCTTGCTTGAGGACATCTTTGTTGGGAACATGATTCTGCCATTTGATGCGAAGGATTTTCCGGAGGCAGCGCAGGTGAAAGATATTTAGGCGACGTATGGCGTCGTATGGCGTGTGTATGGCGTCCAGGTCTCACTTCCATACAGTAGAGTGGTAACTACACATGCCTGGTAAATCTTCATTTTTGTGTCTTGGTCAGCTTATTGTTGTCCCATGCCTGTTTGGAGAGTTGGACCATCACAGCAGCTACCTTGCCAATGCGTATATTGAGCTCAGTATTGAGGGATAGGTTGTAGGTGACGGTAGAGCCAAGATAAGTAAACTTCTCCACCTCCTGTAGTCTGTGGTCTCCAATATGTATGTTTGAGATGGTCGATGTAGCCTGACCCATGATGTTGGTCTTCTTGAGGCTGATAAATAAGCCAAAGTTGCCACATGCTTGCTCAAAACAGTTGATGAGACTTTGTAGGGCTTCTTCTGTGTGTGATACCAGAGCGGCATCATCAGCAAATAGCATCTCCTTGATCAGGACGCTTCTAATTTTGGTCTTGGCACGCAGACGCGAGAGATTGAACAGTTTCCCATCACTTCTACTGTGCAGAAACACTCCATCATCTGATGTCACAAAGGCATGTGACAGCAGCAGCGAGAGGAAGATGCCAAATAATGTAGGAGCAAGGACACAACCTTGCTTTACCCCATTTTTTAGTTGGAAGGCGGCTGATGTTGAACCATTGTGCTGTATGGTGCCTTGCATATCATCATGGAAAGATGTAATGATCCTCAGCAGCTTTGGTGGACATCCGATTTTTGGAGCAGGATGAAGATGCCTTTTCTACTTACCAAGTCAAAGGCCTTTGTCAGATCAATGGAGGCCATATATAATGGCATTTTCCGCTCTCTGGACTTCTCCTGAAGTTGGCGTATGGAGAATATCATGTCAGTAGTTGATCTGCTCCTTCTAAAGCCACACTGCGATTCTGGATAAATTCGAGAAGTAAGCAGTTGCAGCCTGGACAGGATAATGCGAGCAGAGGCCTTTCCAACAGTGCTTAGAAGAGATATTCCACGGTAATTATTACAATCACCACGGTCACCTTGTTTTTGTAAAGCGTCATGATGTTAGTATCCCGCATATCCTGAGGGACTGTACCCACTTCCCAGCACTGACACAGAAGCTCATAAATGTGCCGAAGCAGGTTGGTGTTTTTGCCGGTTTTGATGATCTCTAAGGAGATGGCGTCTTTTCCCGGAGCCTTGTTACTTGCTAAGGAGTCAATAACCTTGGTGAGCTCTGTTATAGATGGCAGACTGTCAAGTTCACACATGACTGGCAAGATCTTGACACCCTCGATTGCAGCCTCAGCTACCGTGGTCTCTCGTGAGTAGAGATCCTGGTAGTACTCCACCCATCTATCTATTTGCTTGCTTTGGTGCTTGATGAAATCCCCAGTAGTTGATTTCAGAGGGGCTGACTTGGTTGCGGATGGACCGAGGGCCTTCTTCAAACCGGCATACACCCCACGGGTATCGCCACTGTCAGCAGCTGACTGGATACTCTGACAGATTTCCTGCCAATACCTATTTGCACAGCGTCTGGCAGTCAGTTGGGTTTTATTTCTTGCCTTTCTGAGTTCTTCGAGTAACTTTGTAGAAGAATCACTCTTGTATTGCATCAGAGCTGCACGCTTTGCTTCGATAACAGTTTCCAGTTCTGAGAGCCCAGCATTGAACCAATCTGGGTTTTGCCTTTCTCTCATGCCGAAAGTATCTATTGATGTGGTATACAAAGCTTCCCTGATATAATTCCACCTACTTTCAGCAGAGGAGGTTGGGCAGCTACTGAGGGCAACCTTGCTAGAAACAGCAAAACATTGTCGCAGTGTAGGGTCGGAGGTTCTGGCAGTGTTAATGCGTGGTCGGCCCATTTTCTTGGAGTGATGGACTTTTTTTAGACAGAATCCTCACCCTGCTTCTTATTAGTGAATGATCTGTGTCACAATCCGCGCTGTGGTAACTACGGGTCAGTTGAACAGAATTCAGAAAGAATCTTCATGTAATGATGAGATCCAGCTGATGCCAGTGGTGAGAACTTGGATGTCTCCAAGATGCCTTGTGGGATGTCTTGTTGGCAAAGAATTTGCTAGTGATGCACAGGTTATGGTATGTGCAAAATTCAAGTAGTCTCTGGCCATTGTCATTCATGTTGCCAATACCAAAACACATACACTTACATATATACATACATATATATATACGATTGATTTGTTTCAGTTCCTGTCCTCGAAATCCATATATATATATATATATGGTGGCTGCCCCCTCGTTATCGAGTATGGTCATTGCACGAAGCTTAATCAATGTTGTTATCGTGAAATGCCTGTGCAAGAAGATTTTTTTTAAAGTGAGAAAAGGCTGTGCACTGAGTCAATCCCACTCACTAAGCAACAGCAGCCATAATCCGAAAAGAAGAACAAGTCAACATCATCGATAACCACTGAGCCGCAGGTTTTATGTCAGAGTTATTCCAGTTACATGAGTTACCATCTCCTAGAAGGATGCCTTAATAAAGGCTAGGAGTCCTTCACTCCCAATATTTTAACCGCAGGATCGGGTATTCAGTCCGATTATTTCTATGTCCCCGCGCATGATACAACCTTAAGACATTTATTGGATGGCCGTTGACTCTCAAGAGTTCCTCCGCCCTTTGACGGGTTTTGTTTTTCATCCCGCGTGGTGTCCAATAAACACCCTCCTCACCAAGCAAGCCTGTTGGGGTTGCCGGTTTAGTCGCCGACGACCCGACCATGCAACAGGTTGTACTGGGTTACCAGTAGCATTCAAAAGTGACCTGACACAATATATATATATATATATATATATTATATAAAAGGGCTTAGTAAAATAAATTACTTTGCCACATACTGAACTCATTAGAAACAGCAGCCAAAAAAAACTTTTTTAAAACTATTTCTAATACTTAAAGAAAATTTGCATACTGAACACTTGGTGAAATTGATTAATAATTAATTAATTTTACCCTCAATTGTTGAAATTATATATATATATATATATAATATATATGTGTGGGTGTGTGTGTGTGTATACACACACACATACACACACACACACACACACACAAAGATAAATTGATAGATACAACTGAGTGGGTAAACAAAAATATGAGACACTGCGTAGTGCTTTTTTATATTTTGATATATACATACATACGATTGATTTGTTTTAGTTCCCGTCCATGAAACCCATATATATATATATATGTGTGTGTGTATGTCTGTGTGTGTGTGTATGTATATGTATACATGTATACACACACACACACAAACAAAGATAATTTGATAGATACAACTGAGTGGGCAAACAAAAATATGAGACACTGCATAGTGCTTTTGATAAGCCTGGTACTTATTCTATCAGTGTCTTCTTGTGAAACCAGTAAGTTATGGGGATGTAAATAAACGAACACCAGTTGTGAAGCAGTGATGTGGGAGAAACAAAGACACACACATAGACTTACATATATACATACATACACATACAATTGATTTCTTTCAGTTTCTGTCTACAAAATCCACTGACTGGTTGGTCTGAGGCTATAACAGAAGACACATGCCAAGTTACCACACAGTGGGACTGAACTGAGGACCATGTGTTTTGGAACCAAGTTTGTTACCACACAGCCACACCTACACTTATGTATGTGTGTGGGGGGTGTATGGGTGTATGGGTGTATATATGTATGCATATATATATATATGTGTATATATATGTGTACATATTACATGTACATCTCTCTCTATATATATGTATATTCATCTAGACATACATGTATACACATACATGTATACACATACATGTATATCTATAGAAATATATCTATACATATACATGTATACATATGCAGCTATATATATATATATATATATATATATATATATATATATATATATATACATCCATATACATACAATAGAGAGATGTTTTTGTTTTCGACCCACTAAAGCGGCTCTTTTTTCCTTCAAAGCTTGGTTCAAACGCTCTAATTGCTGACAGTAGACTTGAACATTGAATGTTGCATTAGGTGGTAACAATATAAAGTGAATTTCCATGAAGTTCCCTTCTCGGTTGTGGTTGAGCATTTTCCCTTTTACCAAACCACTGTTTACGACGTTTAACATTTCGATAGAAAATCCATTTTTCGTCACAAGTCTATCGAAAAAGGGTGAACTGAGTTTGCGAGAATGGAGAGAAGAGCAGATGTCAACTCGGGATTTGCGGTTGCTTCCGGACAATACATGAGGCATCTATTTTCCAAGTTTAGGAATCTTTCCACGTTGTTGAAGATGACTATGAACTGTTGTATGGTTTGAAGTAAGCTTTATTGCCAATTCTTCAATATGACGGATTTTCTTCAAGTAATGCATCAAACTCAACTGGACGTCCTATTTGATCTTCATCTTTAATTTTGCAAACGATCTCCTGCAAGTTCTTTCATTCAAGCACTTTCCTATAAATTGAGTGTATGTTTCGAGTCACTTCGGTTGCAGAGTTACCTTTATTGTACTCATTGAAAATTATATGTGCCTTAAATGCTCCTTGGATACTTCCATGTTGAAAGGGTTTTAATCAAAGCAATTTTAGGGTGTCCACGAAGTCTGGATACATGGAATAAAATCATAACAGAAACAAATAAATATAAGAAATAATATTTTTCCTTTTTTACTTTTGTTTAAATTAAATTTAAAAAATACAGAAGATCGAATGACGGCTCTGTCTAAAGAAGAAAGAATCCCAGATCGAATGATGGATCTGTCTAAAGAAGAAAGTATCGATTTAGTATTATTAAGTGAACGAGAGGAGTGGTCTTATCGCAAAATTGCGGAAGAATTTAATCTTTGACGCCCTTATAGGTAACCTATTTATTTTACTGCCGTCGGGAAATTGATCAAGAAATTTAAAGAAACAGGCACTGTTTTGGATAAACCCCGTTCCGGGTGACCAAAGATTTCAGATGAAACGAAAGGGGCTGTCATGGCTAAAGTTTCTGCTAGCCCAAAGAAATCACTTCGTCGGACATCCACGGTGTTCGGTGTTCCAAAACCAACCATCCACAAAATGCTGGTTGAGGAAAAGTTTCATCGATACAACCTACAGATATTGCATCACTTAAACGAAGACGACCCTGATAGACGAATGTAGACATGCGAATGGTTTTCAGATAAATTGGATGAAAATATCAATTTTACGAAAAACTATATGTTGTTCAGTGACAAAGCTACGTTTTATGTAAATGGTGAGGTCAACAGACAGAATCTTCTATACTGGTCTCGAAGTAATCCACAGTGGATGGATCCATCCAAGCAGCAAGGTAGCAAAAAGGTGATGGTGTGGTGTGGTTTGTGGAAAGCTCATGTTCTAGGACCCTTCTTCATTGAACATATAACGGATGAGACTTATGTAAACATATTGAGAGACAAATTAATATCTCAAATTGAGCGCCTAGGTGAGGGCCTTCCGAATTGGTTTCAGCAGGATGGGGCCCCTACCCATTTTGCCACAACTCTTAGAGATTGGTTTAATGACACTTTTCCTCACTGGATTGGAAGAAGAGCTCATATGGAAAGGTCCCCTCGTTCACCAGACCTTTCTCCCCTTGATTTCTTTTTCTGGGGTATGTTGAAAGAGAAAGATTACAATAAAGATTACAGATTTAAAACACATGAGAGAACGCATTACCAGTCAGTGTGCTGAAATTGATGGCAATGTAGACTTATTTAATCAAGTTCACCTGAATTTTGCAAGGCGCATCAAGTTATGCATTGAAAAATGATGGAAATCACTTTGAAATTATTATTTATTAACATTATAATTAAATAAAATTTGCGAGAATGGAGAGAAGAGCAGATGTTTGTTTTAAAAGCATATGTTAATCCCATATACGCAGAATTTGTGGACACCCTCTATTATTTTGTAAAACAATATTGAATTAATTTAAACGTACACAAATGCATAAAAATAATTTTTAATTGAATTAGACATTCGAAAATACTATTAAATTTCATTCAAATCTAAAAAAAAAGGCTAAAATTGGACAGAACTGATTGGATGACTTGATATATGTAATCTATGATATTCTAGTGGGTTTCAAGTTTATATCACCTTGATATCTCATATTATCTCATTATATATGCCTAAGACGTTTATTTTCTATTCTGGTTTTTATATATTTCTATACTTTATATTTGTATCTATAATTCATTTTAAGCCGAAACATAATATGATCCCTGTACAAACTAAAGAACAAGAATGTCCTCTGGAACTTTTATCTTCCACCGGTGTTTGTAATCGATGGTGACATGTGCGATGATTTTGCGACTATCTTATATTTTACAGAGAAATTGGAAGCCCCGAATGTAAGCCACCACTTTATGCATAATACAATATTTATAGTTCTCTATTTCTAACTCAAATTCTCTCAATATATAATGGAAATTCTCCCGACCCGACCCGACGCTACAGCAGAAGACACATGCCAATTTACCACACAGTGGGACTGAACTAAGGACCAAGTGTTTTGGAACCAAGTTTGTTGCCACACCTGTGTGTGTGTGTGTTTCTATCGGTATGAGTGTATGGATGCATATATGTGTACATATTACATGTACATCTATATATACATCTAAACATACATGTTTACATAATGGCGGTGCCCCAGCATGGCCACAGCTCATGAGCTGAAACTAGAATCAATCAATCAATCATCAGTATATATACATGTATTTATATGTATATACATGTATTTGTACGTATATTATATATATATATATATATATATATATATATATATATATATATATATAGTATATATGATAGATATTAGCAACCCCTACACACCACATTTTTTTCTCTCCTTGCTTTTTCTGTGTCCCTTTCTGTAGAAGAGCGTAGGTTCGAAACGTAAAAGACATTTTCTATTCCTGAGCGTTGTACTAATACAGCTGTTTGTTTTGTACACTACCTGTCTTCGTCTTTTGGTTTTTCGTAAACTCTCTCTCTCTCTCTCTTTTTATATATATATATATATGTGTGTGTGTGTGTGTGTGTGTGTCTGTGTATGTGTGTGTGTGTATGTATGTGTGTGTATGTATGTATGTGTGTGTATGTATGTATGGGTATGTATGTATGTGTATGTATGTGTGTGTATGTGTGTGTATGTGTGTGTGTATGTATGTGTGTATGTATGTGTATGTATGTATGTGTATGTATGTGTATGTATGTGTATGCATGTATGTGTGTGTATGTATGTGTGTGTATGTGTGTGTGTATGTGTGTGTATGTATGTGTGTGTTGTGTGTGTGTGTGTGTGTGTTGCCCACTGGATGCTCAAAATCACATAGGCAAGTTTGAAGATTGCCTCACAAGAATTAAAGAAATCCTCATTACTCCTGAACACCACGTGACCATATTTCTTATGGGTGATTTCAACTTCCCCAACGTCAAATGGGCCGAAGTCTCATACTCTCAAGAATGAATCATTGCAAGCAAGTACAGATGGAGTCCAAGTTATATCTTGATATCGCTAGTGATAACAATACTCAAAATATATAACAGACTGGAATTGTAGGTCCGTCTCTTGCAATTTCGATCAATTGGATCTTGTCCTCCCTCTTGTATAGAGGTGTACGGCTGCAGCGAAATTCATTTTTGGACTTTCTTCTATCGAAGGCATTTTAACAAAAATGCTTTCGTAAAGACGGTGAAAATATTGTCAATTTCCCCAAACAGGGGAATTCAATTTTTAAACAATAACCAAACCCCCTTCTCCGAAAGGGGGAGGGTTACGGTTTACAATTATTTAACAAATGCAACACAACAACGTTTCCCTGACGAGGAACCAACAAATGTGATTACAATAGTCAAACAGTAATAATAATAGCAACAAACCTTTTTAATTTATCCCCATTTATGTGAAACCACTTATTCAAGTTCAAGTCATTGATGCAATTTTATACGAATTGCTAATACACACACACACATAATAAGGGTGAAAATTGAATATTAATTTGATTAATATGAATTGAAAAATAGTGGTGTAGCATGTAAGACTATAGCGGATCTTCTTCTAGCAAAATGGATGACCACTGTTAATGGTTCATCCCTGTTATATAATACTTTCAGTATTAAAGTGAATGTCTGCATTACAATAGAGAGATGTTTTTGTTTCACTTTTAACACGTAATACTGAAATAGTGGAGAAGTTATGATATTGCTGTAGGGTTGCCTTAGGGAAAAAGCTTAATTTGCATGAAATTGGTTGTATAGTTCTCAAGTTTTAGGGAAACAGATAGACAGACAGACACACACATACATTCTCAGTTTTACATATATATATATATATATATATATATATATATATATGTTATGCCACAGACCGTAGACTGAGAGCATTCGTTAGCATCCATCGAAGATACGAGTTCAAACCCCATGCAGGCTAATTTTACGTTCATCTCTACCGAGGTCAACATAATACAGTAACATTGAAGCATTGATTTCAATATACTCGACCCTACCCCGCTCCCTTTATCCATTTCTAGCCATATGCCTCGATTAAAAATCAATATTACAATTTCTATTTGTTTCTTTCCCCCATTTTTATCTCTTTCTTTCTTCAAAGACATTCTATGCAAAAAGAAATAAAATATTTTGCTCTTTTAAAAACCACAAATGTTTTTTTTGTCTTTCCGATTTTAGTTTCTTTCCAAGCTTCTTTATTTCCTCGACTTTCTGTCTTTATTGTTTAACCATTAATCGTCCCACTGCATCCTCTACCTCCCCTCTTACCTATCGCCTCAGCTCAAACAATTAACCCCCACGTAAACACCCCACCTACATACCTACCTTTCTATCTAGTTGCTTATCTCTTGATCTGCTTCGTAAACTATTCATACACACACACACACACATATATATATGAGTGTGTGTATGCGTGTATATATGTATGTGTGTTTGTGTGTGTGCATACATACATATATGCATGTAATGCAGGTAAGTGTGCGTGTATATGTGTGAGGTGAGTATATATGTGTTTATGTGTTTGCCTGTGTATGTGTATATGTATAGGTACAGGCGTGACTGTGTAGTAAGAAACTTGCTGCCCAACCTCATGGTTCCGGGTTCAGTCCCAATGCGTGGCACCTTGGGTAAGTGTCTACAACTACAGCCTCAAGGCGACCAAAGCCTTGTGAGCGGGTTTGGTTGACGGAAACTGAAAGAAGCCTGTCATATATATATATGTATGTGTGTGTGTCTCTCTCTCTCTCTGTTTGTCCCCCATCACCATTTGGTGTGTTTACGTGCCCGTAACTTAACGGTTCGGCAATAGAGAACGGTAAGTACCAAGCTTAACAAGAGAATAAGTAATGGGGTTGATTCATTCGACTAGAAAAAATATTCCAAGGCGGTGCCTCAGCATGGTCGCAATCTAATGATTAAAACAAGGAAAAAATACATATATAGCAACAACAGCCTAAGATCGAATTATAGGAAAGGTAAACGAGGAGATATTGGTGAACGTCAGAATGCCGAGTTCCCCTCAATAATATCAAAGCCTGGCGCCACTTATAGACATACAAACACTAGCAAGCCCAAGAAACGCCAGATATCTTGGTATACTTTTCCCTTCACTAATAACGCTAAAACCAATATTTCCAGCTTTTTTTATAGTCTATAAAAAAATTAAATTTCCCCCCACTCACCTCATCATAAGTACGATGAAATGATTAACAGGAAAACCTTTAAATTATCCTACTGCACGAACCCGAATCTAGAAGCTATCTTAGCTGCATTTAACAGCTACAAATTAAAGTCCTCATATTCTTAAATCCACATCCCTCGTGGGCCAACACGGGAAAATTAAACCCCAAATTTTCAAATTTTGTACCACAGGTCACATTGAAATGGAAGCTAAAACCAACCCTTTCACTGTCGAGGATAAGTTCCCGGTACAACTGACTCTGATACTATCACAAACCCAAAACTGAGGAAAATACTCGCCCCAATTTACAAATATTCGTTACGCTTACAAAGCAGGCTTTTTTTTCTATCGGCAAATAGAATTTTGAAGGTCTTGCAGAGGCAGGGTTCGCAAAATCTCTCATTATCGTTCTCGGGCTGGGCTTTGCCTAATTTCGTAGTGAATGCCTTGGGATTGAGCTCATGAATATATTCAGCTAAGGAGGTATTAGATTTTAGGTCATATGACGAAAAGGATGTCTATGGGGTGAAATCCCTAGCGTCACCAATTGGTGGTGGCTCCAATATAATATCTTGGAGTGAAGCTAGGAGCTACCACACACTCATACACCATATTTGTTTGGACACAGATTCCATTTGAGAGACACTTTTTCCTAGGTTCGTAATTACACCCGTGTTCTGGTGGGTGGGTTGTTAACGGTAATATAGTAAGGGTGGGGGTGCAGCAAAATGCTTAGCAGCATTTCGTCCGTCTTTAGGTTTTGATCTCAAATTCCGCTGACGTCGACTTTGCTTATCATCCTTTCGGGGTCGATAAATTAAGTACCAGTCAAGCACCAGGGGTCGATGTAACCGACTTATACCTATAGTAGAAAGAATTATCATCATCATCATCATCATTGACGACGTCGTCGTCGACGTCTTGTTCAATCCTCATCCTTATCATCTTCAAGAACAACTCAAAAATTGCTGCCGAGAAGAGCAATTGCGGACACTCTCAGCCACTCTCTCTCTCTTACACACACTCACACACATACACACACACACACACACTTATACATATACGTATGCGTGTGAGTGTATGTGTGTGCGTGTGTATTTCAATCTGTATAAAGAGATATATTATCCTGGCAGTAATCATGTTTCCTCTTAATTCGGTTTCAGATGCCGGCTGACTACAACGATCCTTACGTGGTACCCGAGCTAACCATACGTTGCTAGGCTTTGATAACTTACCTCGCTGGATAGCTCTGATTATCCAGTTCAGGACTGCATATGTTCCGTAGAGTAAGTAATAGTATTAGTAATCATTTCTACTGGAGGCACAGGGCTTCAAATTTGGCGGGAGGGGACCCCAGTGTTTCACTGGTACTTAATTTATCGACCCCGAAAGGATGAAAGGCAAAGTCGACCTCGGCGGAATTTGAACTTAGAACGTAGCGATGGGCGAAATACCTATTTCTTTACTACTCACAAGTGGCTAAACACAGAGAGGACAAACAAGGACAGGCAAACAGATTAAGTCGATTATATCGACCACAGTGCGTAACTGGTACTTATTTAATCGACCCCGAAAGGATGAAAGGCAAAGTCGACCTCGGCGGAATTTGAACTCAGAACGTAAAGACAGATGAAATACCGCTTTTATCATTTTGTCCAGCGTGCTAACGAGTCCGCCAACTCGCCGCCTTAATAATAGCATTAATAACGATAAGGACATGGTGATGTTTCGCATCTCTAATTTTATTTAACAGTTATTTACAGCATTCTTTATTGGACCTACACGTGTTTCGACTGCAGCGACTGCACACTGTTGGATATGCAGCCCAGCATCATGGCCGGTGCAGTTCCATGAGGGTCAGCAGAGGGTGAGGACCCTGATGGACCTGCACCGGCCATGATGCTAGATTGCATATCCAGCAGTGTTCTGTCGTAGCAGATTCGTTATATAGTAACCAGTCCAGTCGCTGATGCTGACAAACCAGGCTTTTCTCTGTCTACTTCTCTTTTACTTTCCCTCAACTGGGCCCTGAAGAAAGGTTTTGAACAGCAAGGCGTGACGGGATGCATGGCCGTACCAGGCAAGCTTTTATCTTTTGTACCAGCACAAGGTATGATTTCCTCCCAGCCAGTGTATTTGTTGACTTGCTACCTGGCAAAGCTGTTCGTTTTGTGCTCTGAAGCACTTGCGCTAAAATGCCTGGATACTTCGCTCCATGTCAGCGCTAAAAGTCCAGCTCTCACACCCATACAGAAGGGTCGAAGTCACCAGGGACTTGTACACTTTGGGACTTGTTGGAAAACTACTGGGATTGCTTTTGCAAATGATGTTCAGCTTCGTCATGACAACAGAAGCAAACCTGAGTGTTCCTGAAGCGAGGAGACGTACTTGTCGAACATCCACTGTTGTCCTGAAGAATTCTCTGACGTTTTTGTGTTCGGGTAAATTTAATATCTTAGTTTTCAGCAACAGCATCCTTAAGGATGGACGGGTATGCTAGTTCCTACCAAACCCTCACTGAGACCATACTCAGCCACATTCTGGTAACTGCTTCTGCTGGCAGGCTAAGCTTTGTGAACGACTGCACGCTTGGAGAGGAAATGGGTACCACCAAGTATTTCTAAGGCCCACTGAAATACCATAATAGACACACAAAAGTTAGCATGCTGGATCGGTCGAGGCCTGAAAAGCGACCGTGCGCTCCACTGCTATTTCCCCGGGTGGAGG